>NC_092116.1:24255297-24285297 GCF_045679555.1 Salvelinus alpinus
CATTACTGTTCCTCTCAAAACAGCAGCACATTACTGTTCCTCTCAAACAGCAGCACATTACTGTTCTTCTCAAAACAGCAGCACATTACTGTTCCTCTCAAAACAGCAGCAGCACATTACTGTTCCTCTCAAACAGCAGCACATCACTGTTCCTCTCAAAACAGCAGCACATTACTGTTCCTCTCAAAGCAGCAGCACATTACTGTTCCTCTCAAAACAGCAACACATTACGGTTCCTCTCAAAACAGCAGCACATTACTGTTCCTCTCAAACAGCAGCACATTACTGTTCCTCTCAAACAGCAGCACATCACTGTTCCTCTCAAAGCAGCACATTACTGTTCCTCTCAAACAGCAGCACATTACTGTTCCTCTCAAACAGCAGCACATTACTGTTCCTCTCAAACAGCAGCACATTACTGTTCCTCTCAAACAGCAGCACATTACTGTTCCTCTCAAACAGCAGCACATTACTGTTCCTCTCAAACAGCAGCACATCACTGTTCCTCTCAAAGCAGCACATTACTGTTCCTCTCAAAGCAGCAGCACATTACTGTTCCTCTCAAACAGCAGCACATTACTGTTCCTCTCAAACAGCAGCACATTACTGTTCCTCTCAAACAGCAGCACATTACTGTTCCTCTCAAAACAGCAGCACATTACTGTTCCTCTCAAAACAGCAGCACATTACTGTTCCTCTCAAAACAGCAGCACATTACTGTTCCTCTCAAACAGCAGCACATTACTGTTCCTCTCAAACAGCAGCACATTACTGTTCCTCTCAAACAGCAGCACATTACTGTTCCTCTCAAAACAGCAACACATTACTGTTCCTCTCAAAGCAGCACATTACTGTTCTTCTCAAACAGCAGCACATTACTGTTCCTCTCAAACAGCAGCACATCACTGTTCCTCTACAAGCAGCACATTACTGTTCCTCTCAAACAGCAGCACATTACTGTTCCTCTCAAACAGCAGCACATTACTGTTCCTCTCAAACAGCAGCACATTACTGTTCCTCTCAAACAGCAGCACATTACTGGTCCTCTCAAACAGCAGCACATTACTGTTCCTCTCAAACAGCAGCACATTACTGTTCCTCTCAAACAGCAGCACATTACTGTTCCTCTCAAACATCAGCACATTACTGTTCCTCTCAAACAGCAGCACATTACTGTTCCTCTCAAACAGCAGCACATTACTGCTCCTCTCAAACAGCAGCACATTACTGTTCCTCTCAAACAGCAGCACATTACTGTTCCTCTCAAACAGCAGCACATTACTATTCCTCTCAAACAGCAGCACATTACTGTTCCTCTCAAACAGCAGCACATTACTTTTCCTCTCAAACAGCAGCACATCACTGTTCCTCTCAAAGCAGCAGCACATTACTGTTCCTCTCAAAGCAGCAGCACATTACTGTTCCTCTCAAACAGCAGCACATTACTGTTCCTCTCAAAACAGCAGCACATCACTGTTCCTCTCAAACAGCAGCACATTACTGTTCCTCTCAAACAGCAGCACATTACTGTTCCTCTCAAAACAGCAGCACATCACTGTTCCTCTCAAACAGCAGCACATTACTGTTCCTCTCAAACAGCAGCACATTACTGTTCCTCTCAAACAGCAGCACATTACTGTTCCTCTCAAAACAGCAGCACATTACTGTTCCTCTCAAAGCAGCAGCACATCACTGTTCCTCTCAAAGCAGCACATTACTGTTCCTCTCAAAGCAGCAGCACATTACTGTTCCTCTCAAAACAGCAGCAGCACATTACTGTTCCTCTCAAAGCAGCACATTACTGTTCCTCTCAAACAGCAGCACATTACTGTTCCTCTCAAACAGCAGCACATTACTGTTCCTCTCAAACAGCAGCAGCACATTACTGTTCCTCTCAAAGCAGCACATTACTGTTCCTCTCAAACAGCAGCACATTACTGTTCCTCTCAAACAGCAGCACATTACTGTTCCTCTCAAACAGCAGCACATTACTGTTCCTCTCAAACAGCAGCAGCACATTACTGTTCCTCTCAAAGCAGCACATTACTGTTCCTCTCAAACAGCAGCACATTACTGTTCCTCTCAAACAGCAGCACATTACTGTTCCTCTCAAACAGCAGCACATTACTGTTCCTCTCAAACAGCAGCAGCACATTACTGTTCCTCTCAAACAGCAGCAGCACATCACTGTTCTTCTCAAAGCAGCACATTACTGTTCCTCTCAAAACAGCAGCACATCACTGTTCCTCTCAAAACAGCAGCACATTACTGTTCCTCTCAAAACAGCAGCACATTACTGTTCCTCTCAAAACAGCAGCACATCACTGTTCCTCTCAAAACAGCAGCACATTACTGTTCCTCTCAAAACAGCAGCACATTACTGTTCCTCTCAAAACAGCAGCACATTACTGTTCCTCTCAAACAGCAGCACATCACTGTTCCTCTCAAAGCATCAGCACATTACTGTTCCTCTCAAAACAGCAGCACATTACTGTTCCTCTCAAACAGCAGCACATTACTGTTCCTCTCAAACAGCAGCACATTACTGTTCCTCTCAAAACAGCAGCACATTACTGTTCCTCTCAAAACAGCAGCACATTACTGTTCCTCCCAAAACAGCAGCACATTACTGTTCCTCTCAAAGCAGCATTGCCATACAACTCTCCTTCCGTGGCCTCCAACTGCTCTGAAATGCAAGTAAAACTAAATGCATGCTCTTCAACCGATCGCTGCCGGCACCCGCCCGCCCTTCCAGCATCACTACTCTGGACGGTTCTGACTTAGAATATGTGGACAACTACAAATACCTAGGTGTCTGGTTAGACTGTAAACTCTCCTTCCAGACTCATATTAAGCATCTCCAATCCAAAATTAAATCTAAAATCGGCTTCCTATTTCACAACAAAGCATCCACTCATGTTGCCAAACATACCCTCGTAAAACTGACCTTCCTACCGATCCTCGACTTTGGCTATGTTATTTATAAAATAGTCTCCAACACTCTACTCAGCAAATTTGATGCAGTCTATCACAGTGCCATCCGTTTTGTCACCAAGCCCCATATACTACCCACCACTGCGACCTGTATGCTCTCGTTGGCTGGCCCTCGCTTCATATTCGTCGCCAAACCCACTGGCTCCAGGTTATCTGTAAGTCTTTGCTAGGTAAAGCCCCGCCTTATCTCAGCTCACTGGTCACCATAGCAGCACCCACCCGTAGCATGCACTCCAGCAGGTATATTTCACTGGTCACCCCCAAAGCCAACTCCAACCTGACAGCCCACTGACTTACTCTCTACTGCCTACTAGAGGACAGAGAGGGGAACTGTGGTGACTGCAGTCTATTCCTAACAACCAGACAGAGAGAAAGAGGGGGAGGGGAGGCGAGTAAAAGCCAATTCATCCCTGCTCTGGGGAATTTGATCTGGAGGCTCTGAACAGAGGATGTAACACAATTGCAGCGCCTCTGGAGGCTTGCGGAGGCCAAACCAAGCTCCGTACCGCGTCGCTGTGCGCCTCCGGAGGCATGCGGAGGCCAAACCGAGCTCCGTACCCGTCGCTGTGCACCTCCGGAGGCTTGCGGAGGCCAAACCGAGCTCCGTACCCGTCGCTGTGCGCCTCCGGAGGCTTGCGGAGGCCAAACCGAGCTCCGTACCCGTCGCTGTGCGCCTCCAACATTTTGTAACAATGTGGAGGGCTTCGTATATCTCCGTATAACTCCACATTGACATGATTGGTTGATGGTAGATGGGGAGGTCCTGTATAAACACAAGCTCATTTCCTTTACAACTTCCTTCACAACAGATCTGCTTCGCGAAGCGCAAGAAGTATGACTGCCCTGCCGTCTGCAGAGGCTGCATCGCAGTAAATGCTGTACAAGCCACTGATTGACCATGCAGAGCCTGTAGCCCCTTAAAAGAACTACAGTACGTACAGTACCTAACTAGCACCTAATTGAACAACATTAACGTGACTAAATGTATCAAAAGCTCTTTGGTTAGACACAGGATGTTACTGACAGAGATGTTTTGGGTAATAATGGACTTACATTTACATTTAAGTCATTTAGCAGACGCTCTTATCCAGAGCGACTTACAAATTGGAAAGTTCATACATATTCATCCTGGTCCCCCCGTGGGGAATGAACCCACAACCCTGGCGTTGCAAGCGCCATGCTCTACCAACTGAGCCACACTTGAAATGTTCTTTAATTTTCCTGATCTTTGGACTCTGCTAAGTAATTCTAATTAAGTAAATGCACATGTAAAGTGTTTTAGTATCCAGAAACTGAGTGCACACGCCTCCCTGGTGGAAGAGGAGGGAGTGGGTGCGTTTCTGATTTAGCAGACAAGCTAGAGGCCTCTGTGTTCAGAAATAACCAGCCACGAACCATTACATGTGACAGTCCCAGTCAGGATCGGTTGAAGTAGAGGAGTCTACAACTACCCAGGGTAAAATATAGTGCATCTCCCGTCTGGTCAGATGCTATGATTGACATTCACGGTTTTGTAATTCATCCGTATTGATATGCTACAGAAGTCACTGGTTGATCATTTGTTATGAGCTAATGCCGAATCAGTAATCATCTGTCATTCAGAAAGGAAGATCTCGTTATACAGCTTTCTCTCTGCGAGGGCTAGCATGACAGGAATGTTGGTTGAGTTCACTGAGTTCACAGTTATCTGAATCACCTTCTATCTACAGTACTGAATAAGGAGATACAGTGTCAATTAGACAGCTACTGGCATTCATGTTTTCAATAGCCCTTTCACTGCAGCTGACACACACACACACACACACACACACACACACACACACACACACACACACACACACACACACACACACACACACACACACACACACACACACACACACACACACACACACACACACACACTAAAGCTGAAGTCTGTCTCAACAGATCATTCATAGATGAAAACCATGATCACACGTAGCAGCAGTGACATTGAAAGTGATCTATTTATATGGCCTTTCCGGTGTTGATTCAGCTGGCGAGACCATGTAAAGTTCATTATTGTAGAGTTCATTATTAGTGCGATCCTAATGTGTGTGAGTCTGTAAAAGAGAAAAAGTGTGTGTGTGTGTGTGTGTGTGTGTGTGTGTGTGTGTGTGTGTGTGTGTGTGTGTGTGTGTGTGTGTGTGTGTGTGTGTGTGTGTGTGTGTGTGTGGGGGGGTGTGTGGGGGTGTGGGTGGGTGGGTGTGTGCGCGCACGCGAGTTCGGTGTGTGTGAGACTGATGGGTCTCAAATAAGCTCAGTAATTTCCTGCCTTATCAGCTGTGCCTTCTTCAATTATAAATATAGTAATGAATACAGTAATATATACAGCAATAAATACAGTAATGAATACAATAATGAATATAGTAATGAAAACAGTAATGCATACAGTAATGAAAACAGTAATGAATACAGTAATGAATATAGTAATAATATAGTAATGTATACGGTAATGCATACAGTAATGAATACAGTAATGAATACAGTAATGAAAACAGTAATGAATACAATAATGAATATAGTAATGAAAACAGTAATGCATACAGTAATGAAAACAGTAATGAAAACAGTAATCAATACATTAATGAATATAGTAATAATATAGTAATGCATACGGTAATGCATACAGTAATGAATACAGTAATGAAAACAGTAATGAAAACAGTAATGCCGACAGTAATGAAAACAGTAATGAATACAGTAATGAATATAGTAATAATATAGTAATGCATACAGTAATGCATACAGTAATGAATACAGTAATGAAAACAGTAATGAAAACAGTAATGAATATAGTAATAATATAGTAATGCATACGGTAATGCATACAGTAATGAATACAGTAATGAATACAGTAATGAAAACAGTAATGAATACAATAATGAACATAGTAATGAAAACAGTAATGCATACAGTAATGAAAACAGTAATGAATACATTAATGAATATAGTAATAATATAGTAATGCATACGGTAATGCATACAGTAATACATACAGTAATGCATACAGTAATAAATACAGTAACGCATACAGTAATAAATACAGTAATACATACAGTAATAAATACAGTAATGCATACAGTAATAAATACAGTAATGCATACAGTAATAAATACAGTAAGAAATACAGTAATGCATACAGTAATAAATACAGTAATGCATACAGTAATAAATACAGTAATGCATACATTAATAAATACAGTAATAAATACAGTAATAAATACAGTAATGCATACAGTAATAAATACAGTAATGCATACAGTAATAACTACAGTAATGAATACAGTAATGTAGGGATGAGAGGATGGATGGAGAGAGAAAAACGAGACAGAGAGACGGAGAGGGGAGAGAGAGGAAAGTTAGGACCAACAAGACTCATCATACAACATTCAATCTAGTTATTGATTATTTTTGATAATGATTAGCATTTCTTAATCGTGAAGAAACTCTGCTTTGGTGGTGTTGTCTTTACAAAAACGAACATTGATTTACTATCAAAATAAATACCTGCAATGCCACATTAGAAAAAAAGCGTACATCCACGCAATCGTTAGCAGATCAATCATATTAACTTCTAAAGTGCTGGCCTCATTCCAGTCAATCAGGGTCGGGGTAAATTCCATTTCAATTCCAGTCAATCAGGGTTGGGGTAAATTCCATTTCAATTCCAGTCAATCAGGGTTGGGGTAAATTCCATTTCAATTCCAGTCAATCAGGGTTGGGGTAAATTCCATTTCAATTCCAGTCAATCAGGGTCGGGGTAAATTCCATTTCAATTCCAGTCAATCAGGGTTGGGGTAAATTCCATTTCAATTCCAGTCAATTCAATAAATAAACTAAATGTCAATTACAATTACAAATTCTTATTGAAAAGCATTAAAGAGAATTAAAGTTTAAAGTTTAAAGTTTTAGTATCCAGAAACTGTAATGAATACAGTAATGAAAACAGTAATGAAAACAGTAATGCCGACAGTAATGAAAACAGTAATGAATACAGTAATGAATATAGTAATAATATAGTAATGCATACAGTAATGAATACAGTAATGAATACAGTAATGAATATAGTAATAATATAGTAATGCATACAGTAATGAATACAGTAATGAATACAGTAATAAATACTGTACTGAATACAGTAATAAATACAGTAATGAATACAGCAATGCATACAGTAATGCATACAGTAATAAATACAGTAATGAATACAGTAATACATACAGTAATGCATACAGTAATGAATACAGTAATAAATACAGTAATACATACAGTAATGCATACAGTAATAAATACAGTAACGCATACAGTAATAAATACAGTAATACATACAGTAACTGTATGTGTGACTGGTTTCTCCTATAGAAATGTAGTGGCATAATGTGCATGTAATGGCATAGACAATGTTGGTGCTCTGATCGGTCATGAGTTGTGGAATAGGACTGGAGGTTTGTGCATGTGGATTTTGAATGTGGGGGAGTCCCTAGTGCTGTTGTTCAATAGGGGGTTTAGGAGTGCGTTTGTTGGAACATTTTGCATAGACTAAGAGATCCCTTAGGTTGGAGTTTCTGTGGAATGCTGATATATTGTAGGTCTGAATTCCTGGAGTCGGGGAAATGTACGTGGTGCTTGGGTGAATGCGGCTTTGAGTCTGGAATGAAGGACTCTGTTTATGTCTGAGAAGGTGCTGATGATGGGTATAACCTGGGGTTCTGTATCTGTTGGGGGGATATGAACAGGGGGTCTGGGAACGGTCTGAGGGTGGAAGACAGGGATAGGATGGGGGGGGGACAGGGATACGGACCCAGAAACAGGAAAGGGTTAAGAACTGGTGTGGGCTGTTCGCCCAGGTCAGGAGTCAGTGGTCCAAACTGGTCCAAAGTTCTGCAGGGAGAGTGATGGAGATTAAGGTTAAGGTTAGGCTTAGGGGGATCAGGAAATCTGTTCTGGGTGAGGCCTCCCAGTATGTTAGGGTTGGGGGGGATCAGGAACATTCTGTTCTGGGTGAGGCCTCCCAGTATGTTAGGGTTGGGGGGGGTCAAACATTCTGTTCTGGGTGAGGCCTGCCAGTGTGTTAGGGTTGGGGGGGGATCAAACATTCTGTTCTGGGTGAGGCCTCCCAGTGTGTTAGGGTTGGGGGGGGGTCAAACATTCTGTTCTGGGTGAGGCCTGCCAGTGTGTTAGGGTTGGGGGGGGATCAAACATTCTGTTCTGGGTGAGGCCTGCCATTGTGTTAGGGTTGGGGGGGGGTCAAACATTCTGTTCTGGGTGAGGCCTGCCAGTGTGTTAGGGTTGGGGGGGGATCAAACATTCTGTTCTGGGTGAGGCCTCCCAGTGTGTTAGGGTTGGGGGGGGATCAAACATTCTGTTCTGGGTGAGGCCTGCCAGTGTGTTAGGGTTGGGGGGGGGTCAAACATTCTGTTCTGGGTGAGGCCTCCCAGTGTGTTAGGGTTGGGGGGGGTCAAACATTCTGTTCTGGGTGAGGCCTGCCAGTGTGTTAGGGTTGGGGGGGATCAAACATTCTGTTCTGGGTGAGGCCTCCCAGTGTGTTAGGGTTGGGGGGGATCAAACATTCTGTTCTGGGTGAGGCCTCCCAGTGTGTTAGGGTTGGGGGGGTGTTAGGGTTGGGGGGGGGTCAAACATTCTGTTCTGGGTGAGGCCTGCCAGTGTGTTAGGGTTGGGGGGGATCAAACATTCTGTTCTGGGTGAGGCCTCCCAGTGTGTTAGGGTTGGGGGGGATCAAACATTCTGTTCTGGGTGAGGCCTCCCAGTGTGTTAGGGTTGGGGGGGGGATCAAACATTCTGTTCTGGGTGAGGCCTGCCAGTGTGTTAGGGTTGGGGGGGGATCAAACATTCTGTTCTGGGTGAGGCCTGCCAGTGTGTTAGGATTGGGGAGGGGATCAAACATTCTGTTCTGGGTGAGGCCTCCCAGTGTGTTAGGGTTGGGGGGGGGTCAAACATTCTGTTCTGGGTGAGGCCTCCCAGTGTGTTAGGGTTGGGGGGGGATCAAACATTCTGTTCTGGGTGAGGCCTGCCAGTGTGTTAGGTTTGGGGGAATCAAACATTCTGTTCTGGGTGAGGCCTCCCATTGTGTTAGGGTTGGGGGGGGATCAAACATTCTGTTCTGGGTGAGGCCTCCCAGTCTGTTAGGGTTGGGGGGGATCAAACATTCTGTTCTGGGTGAGGCCTCCCAGTCTGTTAGGGTTGGGGGGGGATCAAACATTCTGTTCTGGGTGAGGCCTGCCAGTGTGTTAGGTTTGGGGGAATCAAACATTCTGTTCTGGGTGAGGCCTCCCATTGTGTTAGGGTTGGGGGGGGGATCAAACATTCTGTTCTGGGTGAGGCCTGCCAGTGTGTTAGGGTTGGGGGGTATCAAACATTCTGTTCTGGGTGAGGCTTCCCAGTGTGTTATGGTTGGGGGGATCAAACATTCTGTTCTGGGTGAGGCCTCCCAGTGTGTTAGGGTTGGGGGGGGGATCAAACATTCTGTTCTGGGTAAGGCCACCCAGTGTGTTAGGGTTCAGTGTGTTAGGGTTAGGGAATCAAACATTCTGTTCTGGGTGAGGCCTCCCAGTGTGTTAGGGTGGGGGGGGGTTCAAACATTTTGTTCTGGGTGAGGCCTCCCAGTGTGTTAGGGTTGGGGGGGGATCAAACATTCTGTTCTGGGTGAGGCCTGCCAGTGTGTTAGGGTTGGGGGGATCTCAAACATTCTGTTCTGGGTGAGTCCTCCCAGTGTGTTAGGGTTGGGGGGGGATCAAACATTCTGTTCTGGGTGAGGCCTGCCAGTGTGTTAGGGTTGGGGGAATCAAACATTCTGTTCTGGTTGAGGCCTCCCAGTGTGTTAGGGTTGGGGGATAAAACATTCTGTTCTGAGTGAGGCCTCCCAGTATGTTAGGGTTGGGGGGGATCAAATGTTCTGTTCTGGGTGAGGCCTCCCAGTGTGTTAGGGTTGGGGGGGATCAAACATTCTGTTCTGGGTGAGGCCTCCCAGTGTGTTAGGGTTGGGGAGATCAAACATTCTGTTCTGGGTGAGGCCTCCCAGTGTGTTACGGTTGGGGGGGATCAAACATTCTGTTCTGGGTGAGGCCTGCCAGTGTGTTAGGGTTGGGGGGGGGATCAAACATTCTGTTCTGGGTGAGGCCTGCCAGTGTGTTAGGGTTGGGGAGATCAAACATTCTGTTCTGGGTGAGGCCTGCCAGTGTGTTAGGGTTGGGGGGGTATCAAACATTCTGTTCTGGCTGAGGCTTCCCAGTGTGTTAGGGTTGGGGGGGGATCAAACATTCTGTTCTGGGTGAGTCCTCCCAGTGTGTTAGGGTTGGGGGGGGGGGATCAAACATTCTGTTCTGGGTGAGGCCTGCCAGTGTGTTAGGGTTGGGGGGATCAAACATTCTGTTCTGGGTGAGTCCTCCCAGTGTGTTAGGGTTGGGGGGGGATCAAACATTCTGTTCTGGGTGAGGCCTCCCAGTGTGTTAGGGTTGGGGGGGGATCAAACATTCTGTTCTGGGTGAGGCCTGCCAGTGTGTTAGGTTTGGGGGAATCAAACATTCTGTTCTGGGTGAGGCCTCCCATTGTGTTAGGGTTGGGGGGGGATCAAACATTCTGTTCTGGGTGAGGCCTCCCAGTCTGTTAGGGTTGGGGGGGATCAAACATTCTGTTCTGGGTGAGGCCTCCCAGTCTGTTAGGGTTGGGGGGGGATCAAACATTCTGTTCTGGGTGAGGCCTGCCAGTGTGTTAGGTTTGGGGGAATCAAACATTCTGTTCTGGGTGAGGCCTCCCATTGTGTTAGGGTTGGGGGGGGGATCAAACATTCTGTTCTGGGTGAGGCCTGCCAGTGTGTTAGGGTTGGGGGGTATCAAACATTCTGTTCTGGGTGAGGCTTCCCAGTGTGTTATGGTTGGGGGGATCAAACATTCTGTTCTGGGTGAGGCCTCCCAGTGTGTTAGGGTTGGTGGGGGGATCAAACATTCTGTTCTGGGTAAGGCCACCCAGTGTGTTAGGGTTAGGGAATCAAACATTCTGTTCTGGGTGAGGCCTCCCAGTGTGTTAGGGTGGGGGGGGGTTCAAACATTTTGTTCTGGGTGAGGCCTCCCAGTGTGTTAGGGTTGGGGGGGATCAAACATTCTGTTCTGGGTGAGGCCTCCCAGTGTGTTAGGGTTGGGGGGATCAAACATTCTGTTCTGGGTGAGTCCTCCCAGTGTGTTAGGGTTGGGGGGGGATCAAACATTCTGTTCTGGGTGAGGCCTGCCAGTGTGTTAGGGTTGGGGAGATCAAACATTCTGTTCTGGTGGAATCAAACATTCTGTTCTGGTTGAGGCCTCCCAGTGTGTTAGGGTTGGGGGACAAAACATTCTGTTCTGAGTCGGAGGCCTCCCAGTATGTTAGGGTTGGGGCTGTTCTGGGTGAGGCCTCCCAGTGTGTTAGGGTTGGGGGGATCAAACATTCTGTTCTGGGTGAGGCCTCCCAGTATGTTAGGGTTGGGGGGGATCAAATCGTTCTGTTCTGGGTGAGGCCTCCCAGTGTGTTAGGGTTGGGGGGGATCAAACATTCTGTTCTGGGTGAGGCCTCCCAGTGTGTTAGGGTTGGGGAGATCAAACATTCTGTTCTGGGTGAGGCCTCCCAGTGTGTTACGGTTGGGGGGGATCAAACATTCTGTTCTGGGTGAGGCCTGCCAGTGTGTTAGGGTTGGGGGGGGGATCAAACATTCTGTTCTGGGTGAGGCCTGCCAGTGTGTTAGGGTTGGGGAGATCAAACATTCTGTTCTGGGTGAGGCCTGCCAGTGTGTTAGGGTTGGGGGGTATCAAACATTCTGTTCTGGCTGAGGCTTCCCAGTGTGTTAGGGTTGGGGGGGGATCAAACATTCTGTTCTGGGTGAGTCCTCCCAGTGTGTTAGGGTTGGGGGGGGAGATCAAACATTCTGTTCTGGGTGAGGCCTGCCAGTGTGTTAGGGTTGGGGGGATCAAACATTCTGTTCTGGGTGAGTCCTCCCAGTGTGTTAGGGTTGGGGGGGGATCAAACATTCTGTTCTGGGTGAGGCCTGCCAGTGTGTTAGGGTTGGGGGAATCAAACATTCTGTTCTGGTTGAGGCCTCCCAGTGTGTTAGGGTTGGGGGATAAAACATTCTGTTCTGAGTGAGGCCTCCCAGTATGTTAGGGTTGGGGGGGATCAAACGTTCTGTTCTGGGTGAGGCCTCCCAGTGTGTTAGGGTTGGGGGGGGGATCAAACATTCTGTTCTGGGTGAGGCCTCCCAGTGTGTTAGGGTTGGGGAGATCAAACATTCTGTTCTGGGTGAGGCCTCCCAGTGTGTTAGGGTTGGGGGGGATCAAACATTCTGTTCTGGGTGAGGCCTCCCAGTGTGTTAGGGTTGGGGGGGGATCAAACATTCTGTTCTGGGTGAGGCCTGCCAGTGTGTTAGGGTTGGGGAGATCAAACATTCTGTTCTGGGTGAGGCCTGCCAGTGTGTTAGGGTTGGGGGGTATCAAACATTCTGTTCTGGCTGAGGCTTCCCAGTGTGTTAGGGTTGGGGGGGGGATCAAACATTCTGTTCTGGGTGAGTCCTCCCAGTGTGTTAGGGTTGGGGGGGGGGATCAAACATTCTGTTCTGGGTGAGGCCTGCCAGTGTGTTAGGGTTGGGGGGAGATCAAACATTCTGTTCTGGTTGAGGCCTCCCAGTGTGTTAGGGTTGGGGGGGGATAAAACATTCTGTTCTGGGTGAGGCCTGCCAGTGTGTTAGGGTTGGGCGGAGATCAAACATTCTGTTCTGGTTGAGGCCTCCCAGTGTGTTAGGGTTGGGGGGGATAAAACATTCTGTTCTGAGTGAGGCCTCCCAGTATGTTAGGGTTGGGGAGATCAAACATTCTGTTCTGGGTGAGGCCTGCCAGTGTGTTAGGGTTGGGGAGGATCAAACATTCTGTTCTGGGTGAGGCCTGCCAGTGTGTTAGGGTTGGGGGGGGATCAAACATTCTGTTCTGGGTGAGGCCTGCCAGTGTGTTAGGGTTGGGGGGGTATCAAACATTCTGTTCTGGGTGAGGCCTCCCAGTGTGTTAGGGTTGGGGGGGTATCAAACATTCTGTTCTGGGTGAGGCCTGCCAGTGTGTTAGGGTTGGGGGGGAATCAAACATTCTGTTCTGGGTGAGGCCTCCCAGTGTGTTAGGGTTGGGGGAATCAAACATTCTGTTCTGGGTGAGGCTTCCCAGTGTGTTAGGGTTGGGGAGATCAAACATTCTGTTCTGGGTGAGGCCTCCCAGTGTGTTAGGGTTGGGGGGGGGATCAAACATTCTGTTCTGGGTGAGGCCTCCCAGTGTGTTAGGGTTGGGGAGATCAAACATTCTGTTCTGGGTGAGGCCTCCCAGTGTGTTAGGGTTGGTGGGGATCAAACATTCTGTTCTGGGTGAGGCCTCCCACTGTGTTAGGGTTGGGGAGATCAAACATTCTGTTCTGGGTGAGGCCTCCCAGTGTGTTAGATCAAACATTCTGTTCTGGGTGAGCCCTCCCAGTGTGTTAGGGTTGGGGGGGGAATCGAACGTTACCCTGTTCTGGGTGAGGCCTCCCAGTGTGTTAGGGTAGGGGGGATCAAACATTCTGTTCTGGGTGAGGCCTCCCACTGTGTTAGGGTTGGGAGATCAAACATTCTGTTCTGGGTGAGGCCTCCCAGTGTGTTAGGGTTGGGGGGGGGTGGGGGGATCAAACATTCTGTTCTGGGTGAGGCCTCCCAGTGTGTTAGGGTTGGGGGGGGATCAAACATTCTGTTCTGGGTGAGGCCTCCCAGTGTGTTAGGGTTGGGGGGGATCAAACATTCTGTTCTGGGTGAGGCCTCCCACTGTGTTAGGGTTGGGAGATCAAACATTCTGTTCTGGGTGAGGCCTCCCAGTGTGTTAGGGTTGGGGGGGTATCAAACATTCTGTTCTGGGTGAGGCCTCCCAGTGTGTTAGGGTTGGGGGGGTATCAAACATTTTGTTCTGGGTGAGGCCTGCCAGTGTGTTAGGGTTGGGGGGGGAATCAAACATTCTGTTCTGGGTGAGGCCTCCCAGTGTGTTAGGGTTGGGGGGGGGATCAAACATTCTGTTCTGGGTGAGGCCTCCCAGTGTGTTAGGGTTGGGGGGGGGATCAAACATTCTGTTCTGGGTGAGGCCTCCCAGTGTGTTAGGGTTGGGGGGGATCAAACATTCTGTTCTGGGTGAGGCCTCCCACTGTGTTAGGGTTGGGAGATCAAACATTCTGTTCTGGGTGAGGCCTCCCAGTGTGTTAGGGTTGGGGGTGGGGATCAAACGTTCTGTTCTGGGTGAGGCCTCCCAGTGTGTTAGGGTTGGGGAGATCAAACATTCTGTTCTGGGTGAGGCCTCCCAGTGTGTTAGGGTTGGTGGGGATCAAACATTCTGTTCTGGGTGAGGCCTCCCAGTGTGTTAGGGTTGGGGAGATCAAACATTCTGTTCTGGGTGAGGCCTCCCAGTGTGTTAGTGTTGGGGGGATCAAACATTCTGTTCTGGGTGAGTCCTCCCAGTGTGTTAGGGTTGGGGGGGGATCAAACATTCTGTTCTGGGTGAGGCCTCCCAGTGTGTTAGGGTTGGGGGGGGGATCAAACATTCTGTTCTGGGTGAGGCCTCCCAGTGTGTTAGGGTTGGGGGGGTATCAAACATTCTGTTCTGGGTGAGGCCTGCCAGTGTGTTTGCCTTTATGTACCTCAATGGCCGCTTTGAGTATCCCCTCTTCCCCAGTGCACTAAAGAGGGTCTGTGTGGCTGAATGAAAGTCTTTCTGTTGTGTACATTGTCTATGGAATCAAATGAGTTGTGATTTGACAATGCCAGTGAATGTATGTTTTGGGTGATAACTGGACTTGTGGAGTAGAGATTGTGTGTCTGTTTCCTTGAAATATACTTTTGTTTGTAAAGAGACTATGTGCGTGTCAGTATCTGGAAGAAAAAAAAGGGTTGTGTCCAAGAAGTTGATTGTATGTGGGTGGATGACATATTTAACTGTTATGGTAGGATGATGGTAATTGAGTATTTCAATTAATGTTATGAAATGTACCAGATCCTGTTCCCACACTCCGAAGATATCATCCAGGTATCGTCTATTAAATATGGGACGCGATGGGCATTTAGTCAAGGCTGTCAACTCCCAGTTGCCATGTAAATATTAGCATATGCCGGGGGCGAATGTTTTACCCATCGCCGTCCCATGAATCTGTAGTTGTGGTTGAGGTTAGAGTTGAACCGAGATGTGGACATGAAGCTAGGGTTAGGGTTCAGGTAAAAATAACCTTCAAACTGTTTTCAACCCTAAAAAATCTCAAATGAAGGAATGAATAACACTTCATTGGAACTTTTGGTTATAAAACCTGCATAAACCGTCATAAGCATGACATCATGGCCATAACAGAGCCCCTCACCCATCTTCCATTACTACAGAGAACCTTTATCCTTCAGACACCGGTATCAATCAGTTACAACTCACATATAACACAGTGGTGTTGTTAAAATGTTACAATGACTTGACCCTGAAAACATAGGGCTAGACTTGCAAACACTGAACAGTCTTACAATAGCCTACCTTTCCTCAATATAACTTTATCTGAAAATTGATATGATAAAAAGTAGAAAATGACCGGTGTACAGAAACTATATGCACGGGACGTCTTGCCTCGTGAATTATATGAGTCGCCTGGATTTGACGTTCCAGACACCAGAAAACCTGTCAATTCCATGAGTTTGCTGCCTTGCCCTTCCCCTAATAACACTGGGAAGGGACTGGACTTTAGTCCTGACACGGGACTTCCGTGTAACGGTTAAAAAAATGACATTTCCCCAGTACTGCACTATAGGTCGTTGTTGCAAGTGCCACATATGTCATTGTAGCCTACCGCTGTTTCCCAATTTGTTTACACAGGCTACTTGTTTTGAAATGTTTTTAGGAACAAGTGGTGTCTAGTAAGTATCCATCATTAATATTCTCTGCCTCATAACACATTGTATTACAGAGCCTTCAGAAAGTATTCACACCCCTTGACTTATTCCACAGTTTGTCTTACAGCCTGAATTCTAAATTGCTTAAATTGTTCGTTTTTTTCTCTCACCCATCTACACACAATACCCCATTATGACAAAGTGAAAACATGTTTTTAGAAATGTTTGCACATTTATTGAAAATGAAATACAGAAATATCTAATTTACATAAGTATTAACACCCCTGAGTCAATACATGTAAGAATCACCTTTGGCAGCGATTACAGCAGTGAGTCTTTCTGGGTAAGTCTCTAAGAGCTTTCCACACATGGATTGTACAATATTTGCACATTATTATTTTTTAAATCCTTCAAGCGCTGTCAAGTTGGATGTTGATCATTGCTAGACAGCCATTTTCAAGTCTTGAAATAGATTTTCAAGTCTATTTAAGTGAAATCTGTAACTAGGCAACTCAGGAACATTTAATGTCGTCTTGGTAAACAACTCCAGTGTATATTTGGCCTATGTTTTTGGTTATTGTCCAGCTGAAAGGTGAATTCGTCTCCCAGTGTCTGTTGGAAAGCAGACTGAACCAGGTTTTCCTCTAGTATTTCTCCTGTGCTTAGCTCTATTCCGTTTATTTTTATCCTAAAAAACTCCCTAGTCCTTGCCGATGACATGCATACCCATAACCTGATGCAGCCACCACCATGCTTGAAAATATGAAGACTGGTACTCAGTGATATTTTTGTTGGATTTGTCCCAAACATAACGCTTTGTATTCAGGAGAAAACAGTTAATTTCTTTGCCACATGTTTTGCAGTATTACTTTAGTGACTTGTTGCAAACAGGATGCATGTTTTCAAATATTTTTATTCTGTTCAGGCATCCTTCTTTTCACTTTGTCATTTAGTATTGTGGAGTAACTACAATGTTGTTGATCCATCCTCAATGTTTCCCTCTCACAGCCATTAAACAGTAACTGTTTTAAAGTCACCATTGGCCTCATGGTGAAATCCCTGACCGGTTTCATTCCTCTCCGGCAACTGAGTTAGGAATGACGTCTGTATATTTGTAGTGACTGGGTGTATTGATACACCATACAAAGTATAATTATTAACATCACCATGCTCAAAGGAATATTCAATGTTTGCTAATTTTTTTATTACCATCTACCAATAGGTGCTCTTCTTTGCAAGGCATTAGAAAACCTCCCTGATCTTTGTCGTTGAATCTGTGTTTGAAATTTACTGCTCAACTGAGGGACCTTAGAGATAATTGTATATGTGGGGTACAGAGATTAGGTATCATTCAAAAGTAATCTTAAACCCTATTATTGCACACAGAGTGATGAGTTCATGCAACTCATTATGTGACTTGTTAAGCACATGTTTATTTCTAAACTGATTTAGGCTTGACATCACAAAGGGATTGAATACTTATTGACTTTTCAGCTTTTCATTCTTTAGTTTATAAAAAAAAAATCTAATTTAAAATCTAAAAATGTCATCTAAAAACATAATTCCACTGTGACATTATGGGGTATTGTGTGTAGGCCAGTGACACACAATTGTAAATGTAATCCATTTTAAATTCAGGCTGTAATGCAACAAAATGTGGAAAAAGTCAAGGGGTGTGAATACGTTCTTGCATTATGATTGTTAGAACTGTCCGTGCTTTAGTTACAAAAGTAGACATTAACTTTACAGTGTGTTTGTAACTCTACCCTGGGCTTCAGTCAGTGAACAAGAAGTATTGTGTCGCCCCCCAGTGGCCGAAAGGAAGAGCAGGCACAATCTAAATGGCAAGCACAGGAGGTTGGTGGCACCTTAATTGGGGAGGACGGGCTCGTGGTAATGGCTAGAGCGGTATCAGTGGAATGGTATCAAATACATCAAACACATGGTTTGATGCCATTCCGTTTGCTCTGTTCATGCCATTTCTTATGAGCCGTCCTCCCCTCAGCAGCCTCCACTGGTGTCAAGTGAAGGAGAATCCATTTTGATGGTCTGATTTTTTATTGAAATAAAAGTATACAAAGTATATTTAAGTATTAAGCAAAATGACATTCAATGGGTTTCAGTAATAAGTAATACAGTAGAACAATGAGATATCTTGTTGCAAAATAAGCAAAACTGTTAAGTACAACATAAAAATATTTTATATACTGTATATTGGTCATGAATCAGTATACCTCAGCTATATTAACAGAAAGCCACAAACATACACGGTCTCACTCCTTGTAATAACAGGTCTCTTTAAAAAGCCAAAGGTCATTAAACCCTTAACTCTGTTTAAAAGTTCAGATGAGTTTAATATTCTCACACTAAATGTCCCTCTGGGAAAATAAAGATTGATCGTATTGATTGACAGATAGATTCAGGGTTATTCAACCAATGTCAACAATACATTATTCATCCCAACACACACACGCGCACACACACGCACACACACTCCCCTCATAAACCAGTGTCCGACTCCATTTCCTCCATCTGTGTCCCAGGATCCAGGGTTGGTGGAGGTATTAGCTCAGACTCAGTTTCAGGCTCAGTCACTGGTTCCTCTCTTCCTTCCAGAGGTGGTTGATGTTCTGGTTCTAATTCTAGTTCTGGTTCTAGTTGTAGAACGGATTCTTCTGGTTCTTCCCTCTGTGATGCCCAATTTCCCCCCAGAAGGAAGTAGCCCTGGTTATGATGTTGACTTTATCAAATGCTGTACGTGTGTCATTTCTGTGTCTTTTGATGCACAGGCTTCAACAAACATAATTTTTTGCTTTGTATTCACGTTGTATTTGGTATTCATTAGGATCCCCATTAGCCGCTGCAAAAGCATTAACTACT
Source organism: Salvelinus alpinus (assembly GCF_045679555.1). Classification (NCBI taxonomy): domain Eukaryota; kingdom Metazoa; phylum Chordata; class Actinopteri; order Salmoniformes; family Salmonidae; genus Salvelinus; species Salvelinus alpinus. The sequence goes on from NC_092116.1 coordinate 24,274,094, forward strand.
CTTCCTGGGGTCCACACAAAACAATACATAGTACAGGACATTATTAGTCAAGGACTGAAATACATACATTTAAAACGTCACACAACCTACATATCAGTACATACACACAATATCTATGTCTAATACATAGTACAGAGCAAATTACAATACAACATACAGTACCAGTCAAAAGTTTGGACACACCTACTCATTCAAGGGTTTTTCCTTATTTTTCCTATTTTCTACATTGTAGAATAATATTGAATACATCAAAACTATAAAACAACACATATGGAATCATGTAGTAACCAAAAAAGTGTTAAACAAATCAAAACATATTTATATTTTATATTCTTCAAAGCAGCCACCCTTCTGGTACAAATAAATAAAACAAAGACACATCCTGGAATGAGTAGGTGTGTCCAAACTTTTGACTGGTACTGTATATACAAGGTCTGTGTCTCTTCACAGTCCCCTTTGTGCAGTAAGGTGTTCTTTTATCTGGTTTAATTGCTAGCTTTAGTTACCTGGAGTGGCAGAGAGTTCCATGTAGTCATGGCTCTATTTAATACTTGAGTTTCCTAGCCTCTATTCTGGAGCTGGGGACTGTGAAAAGACCTCAGATTGCATGTCTTGTGTCGTACTGATGAGTGTCCGAACTGTGTGCCAACTGCTTGAATAGACAGTTTGGTACCTTCAAAACATCAATACCTCTCACAAAGACCACTAGTGATGCAGTCAATCTCTGCTCAACTTTGAGCCAGGAGGGACTGACATGCACGTCACTGACTCTTTCCCTCCGTGTTCATCTAAGTTCACCTAGGTGCTGCTTTGTTCTGGACCAACTGCAATTTTACCTATGTCCCTTTGCCGCACAGCTGTGCAGTAGTTAAGGTGCGATGAAACGAGCGCCTGTAGGACCTGTCTGGTCGACTGAGATGTCAAAGAAGGCAGAGCAACGCCTTATCATGGGCAGACCTCTACAAACATGTGGTTCATTCTTGACTATCACTCCCTCTGTAGGAGGTTTGAAACACTGAAAAACGTTCCACTCTAACTGAAAATCCTAGTCCAGACCCAGCCTATCATATAGCTGTTCTTGTTCGTTTGGCTTTTTCAAGCACTTTAAGATAATTTTTGTAATGAAAAGCACTGTAGAAGTTGAATAAATTCCTTTATTTTGAATTGACTGCTTTGAAAAGTGAGGTTTTCTCACACATAGATAAATATAAAACGTGTAGAAAGAAAGACATACCTTTTGTGGCCCTGGCTCTGCCACTTGCTGTGGCCCTTGTTGTGGCCCGTGCTGTGTTGTGGGGCCCCAGGTCGTGGCCGTCCCCTGGTAGGCCTTCCACAGCCGTCCATACAGCAGGTCCAGCTTAATCTTAGCATAGAGCTTGGAGGGGTCAAAACCCTGGGGCTGAGGCTGGGGGGGTGGGGGAAGGGGGGGTTGCTTGGGGGGATCCTCTGTGACCCCCTGGATGAGAGAGAGAGATGTTGTTTTGAAAATAATTGGCACCTAAATTATTTGCATTGTTGCTTTATCAGTTGTCATTTCATCATGTAAATGTAAAGACCAAATGAAAAGAGGTCTGTAACAGAAGTGTAATGAAAGCAACTCTCACATCACACTAAATCCGACCACACTGCAAATGTTATAAAAAAGCTTTGCTTGACAGACTGATTCTTCTGCCCTGTTAACAGTACACCAGCTACTGTGTGTTACACTATTGTGAACCCAAGTATGATAAACGCCAAACCACATTTACCAGTGTGTGTGTGTGTGTGTGTGTGTGTGTGTGTGTGTGTGTGTGTGTGTGTGTGTGTGTGTGTGTGTGTGTGTGTGTGTGTGTGTGTGTGTGTGTGTGTGTGTGTGTGTGTGTGTGTGTGTGTGTGTGTGTGTGTGAGAGAGTGTGAGAGAGTGAGAAACGGCTGAGCGATGGCCCTAGACAGTGAACAACAGGAAACCATGGCGATAACCATGGCGAATGGGGGGCCCTGTGGGTTTTCATGGTAACGCAGGTCACTATGTTTACTGAGGTCACTCTACCCATAGAGACAGGCAATGGCTCTATCTCTGTGACTCTAGAGAGACATGTGGCTAGGTAGCCTATATTAACTTTCACCAATGACCTTTTCCGTGTGCTTTAGGTTACAACACTTACTGTCTAGATAAAGGATTTCTAGGTAAGGATGTAAGTTTCCATTGTGTCAAAACGGCATGTTAAGCTAAAAGTGTAGCTGAGAAAATAACTTTACTTCTGATTCTGTGTGTTGATCTGTCAGATACGCCTCTACCTCAAACATTCGCCTCCTGGAACAAGAGACAAGAGCAGATAAGTCTTGGTTTAGAGTCAGAGAGCTGAAAACCTTTGGTGTTAGAGTCAGAGAGCAGATACGTCTTGTTGTTAGAGTCAGAGAGCAGATAACAATTGGTGTTAGAATCAGTGCTACTGGAAACTTTACTGACAGAGAGAGTGAGGCCTCTCTTTCCATCCTGTGTGAGACTGTGAGAGACACAAAGAAAAAAAATCAAGCGGAAGAGAGAGCAGTGATAGAGATGATGGAAAGAGAGAGAGAGTAAAATGAGCTTGGAATAGAGATATAGAGAGAGGAATGATTTTGATAGGTTGAGAGAAAGACAGACACAAAATGGATTCAGTTGATCAGTAAGGTACCAGTGACAACAGTGTCTGCAGCAGCACTTTCACCAGTAGTAGAGAGAGGGAGAGAGGGGGAGAGCGAGTGCGAGAGAGAGAGAGAGAGAGAGAGAGAGAGAGAGAGAGAGAGAGAAGGGGTTAGAGAGAGAGAAGGGGTTAGAGAGAGGTAGAGATCAGTAGGTTGGCTAGTGGAGGTTCCTCAGAGGAGGGGGAGGACCATCCTCCTCAGTGAATTGCATAATAATAAAAATAGTGAAACATTAAAAAAGTGATCCTTTTTAGATAAAACTATACTAAATATATTCACGTCACCACATAATTGATTAAAACACAGTTTTTCAATGAAGGTCTACAGTAGCCTCATCTTAAACAGCACCAACCTCCACTGAGGTAGACCTACCTGTGACAGCAGTGTCTACAGCAGTACTTCCAGCAGTAGTACAGTGAGGTCACAATGCTCAGTATGCAGATGGTAGAGCCTCCTACCAACAGGGCCCACTGTTCCAAAGTTCTTTCCCCTAGCAGCCGCTGTGCATCCTCTGACTCCTGGGCCTCTGCTGTGGACAGACACACAGACATGTCAAACACAGTACTTCCAACAGCAGAAGATCATGGGCCTCCACTGTGGGTAGACAATAGAGAGACACACAGTACACAGTTATGTATTGTGTGGATAGTTATGATTGAGAGAGAGAGAGAGACTGCTCAGGAAAGTCTGACTCCTGGGTCCCTGCTGGAGAAATACACATAAAACACACAGACACACACAGACAAGAACACAGGAGCATGCTCACGCTCAACACACACAAACATACAGGTCATATAGAACCCAAGTGGGTTGTGATTCTTGTTGTGTATTGTTAAGAGAGAGAGAGAGAGAGAGAAAATGAGAGAAGAGAGAGAAAATGAGAGAAGAGAGAGAGAGAGACACACATATTTCCCTCAGAAAAGGGCAACTAGTGTACTTTAACTAATTGCATATCGTTACAACACTGTATATATACATAATATGCCATTTGAAATGTCTTTATTCTTTTGGAACTTATGTAAGTGTAATGTTTAATGTTAATTTGATTGTTTATTTCACTTTTGTTTATTATCCTCTTCACTTGCTTTGGCAACGTTAACATATGTTTCCCATGCCAATAAAGCTCTTATATATATATATATACAGTGGGGAGAACAAGTATTTGATACACTGCCGATTTTGCAGGTTTTCCTACTTACAAAGCATGTAGAGGTCTGTAATTTTTATCATAGGTACACTTCAACTGTGAGAGACGGAATCTAAAACAAAAATCCAGAAAATCACATTGTATGATTTTTAAGTAATTAATTTGCATTTTATTGCATGACATAAGTATTTGATCACCTACCAACCAGTAAGAATTCCGGCTCTCACAGACCTGTTCGTTTTTCTTTAAGAAGCCCTCCTGTTCTCCACTCATTACCTGTATTAACTGCACCTGTTTGAACTCGTTACCTGTATAAAAGACACCTGTCCACACACTCAATCAAACAGACTCCAACCTCTCCACAATGGCCAAGACCAGAGAGCTGTGTAAGGACATCAGGGATCAAATTGTAGACCTGCACAAGGCTGGGATGGGCTACAGGACAATAGGCAAGCAGCTTGGTGAGAAGGCAACAACTGTTGGCGCAATTATTAGAAAATGGAAGAAGTTCAAGATGACGGTCAATCACCCTCGGTCTGGGGCTCCATGCAAGATCTCACCTCGTGGGGCATCAATGATCATGAGGAAGGTGAGGGATCAGCCCAGAACTACACGGCAGGACCTGGTCAATGACCTGAAGAGAGCTGGGACCACAGTCTCAAAGAAAACCAATAGTAACACACTACGCCGTCATGGATTAAAATCCTGCAGCGCACGCAAGGTCCCCCTGCTCAAGCCAGCGCATGTCCAGGCCCGTCTGAAGTTTGCCAATGACCATCTGGATTATCCAGAGGAGGAATGGGAGAAGGTCATGTGGTCTGATGAGACAAAAATTGAGTTTTTTGGTCTAAACTCCACTCGCCGTGTTTGGAGGAAGAAGAAGGATGAGTACAACCCCAAGAACACCATCCCAACCGTGAAGCATGGAGGTGGAAACATCATTCTTTGGGGATGCTTTTCTGCAAAGGGGACAGGACGACTGCACCGTATTGAGGGGAGGATGGATGGGGCCATGTATCGCGAGATCTTGGCCAACAACCTCCTTCCCTAAGTAAGAGCATTGAAGATGGGTCATGGCTGGGTCTTCCAGCATGACAACGACCCGAAACACACAGCCAGGGCAACTAAGGAGTGGCTCCGTAAGAAGCATCTCAAGGTCCCGGAGTGGCCTAGCCAGTCTCCAGACCTGAACCCAATAGAAAATCTTTGGAGGGAGCTGAAAGTCCGTATTGCCCAGCGACAGCCCCGAAACCTGAAGGATCTGGAGAAGGTCTGTATGGAGGAGGAGTGGGCCAAAATCCCTGCTGCAGTGTGTACAAACCTGGTCAAGAACTACAGGAAACGTATGATCTCTGTAATTGCAAACAAAGGTTTCTGTACCAAATATTAAGTTCTGCTTTTCTGATGTATCAAATACTTATGTCATGCAATAAAATGCTAATTAATTACTTAAAAATCATACAATGTGATTTTCTGGATTTTTGTTTTAGATTCCGTCTCTCACAGTTGAAGTGTACCTATGATAAAAATTACAGACCTCTATATGCTTTGTAAGTAGGAAAACCTGCAAAATCGGCAGTGTATCAAATACTTGTTCTCCCCACTGTATATGAGAGAGAGAGAGAGAGAGAGAGAGAGAGAGAGAGAGAGAGAGAGAGAGAGAGAGAGAGAGAGAGAGAGAGAGAGAGAGAGAGAGAGAGAGAGAGAGAGAGAGAGAGAGAGAGAGAGAGAGAGAGAGAGAGAGAGAGAGGAACGTTTGTTAATTATCTATTTCACTTGCTTTGGGAATGTAAACATATGTTTGCCATGCCAATAAAGCCCCTTGAATTAAAATAAAAATTGAGAGAGAGAGAGAGAAACAAGATAAAGGTAGAGAGGGAGAGTACCCGTGCTTTCATTGATCCGGGTATGTGTACAGTGCTCCAGCACCCCAGATGGAAACGTGATGAATACACAGCAGAGTTGGCTGACCTCCTCCACAGCGCCTTCCTTCAGGTCGAGTCTGGAACTACGGCTGGAGGCACTACTTTGGATCTTCACAGTGTCGTTGTACTCTGGGACCACGTAGGTACCTAAACGGCATATATGATATTGATAATAACAACAATAATACATTTTATTTACTTTTTATTCACATACACAAATCCCAAAGTTCTGTACATTATGAGTATAGCATACATATACTACATTGCTAGATGATTAATATATATATATATGACATTATTATTAAATATGTACCGAACACGGGATGGAAGGTGCCCAGTTTCTGTTTGGTAGTGGTGTGGTTGGGACTGCTGATCATCTCCCAGTTGATCTGAGAAACAGTGTCGTTCTCCGACAGGAGACGACAGGTAATAGACAGATGCTCTCTGTCCCGTGTGTGAGACACAGAGATCACACTGCCGGCTATGCCTGTGTGAAGCAATAGGGTAGAAGTCAGTTATGTGTGGGCGCTAGAAAAGTCACAGCCACTTCCAGTGAAATGAAGATGAAACACCTTTTTTGCATTAATACACATTCAGACGCACACACACACACATACATACAGTTGAAGTCGGAAGTTTACATACACTTAGGTTGTAGTCATTAAAACTCGTTTTTCAACCACTCCACAAATTTCTTGTTTACAAACTATAGTTTTGGCAAGTCGGTTAGGACATCTACTTTGTAAATGACACAAGTAATTTTTCCAACAATTGTTCACAGACAGATTATTTCACGTATAATTCACTGTATCACAATTCCAGTGGGTCAGAAGTTTACATACACTAAGTTTACTGTGCCTTTAAACAGCTTGGAAAATTCCAGAGAATTATGTCATGGCTTTAGAAGCCTCGTACAGGTTAATTGACATCATTTGAGTCAATTGGAGGTATACCTGTGGATGTATTTCAAGGCCTACCTTCAAACTCAGTGCTTCTTTGCTTGACATCATGGGAAAATGAAAAGAAATCAGGCAAGAACTCAGAAAAAAAATTGTAGACCTCCACAAGTCTGGTTCAACCTTGGGAGCAATTTCATCTGTACAAACAATTGTACGTAAGTATAAACACCATGGGACCACGCAGCCAACAAACCGCTCAGGAAGGAAACACGTTTTGTCTCCTAGAGAAGAATGTACTTTGGTGCGAAAAGTGCAAATCAATCCCAGAACAACAGCAAAGGACCTTGTGAAAATGCTGTAGGAAACAGGTACAAAAGTATCTATATCCACAGTAAAACGAGTCCTATATCGACATAACCTGAAAGGCCGCTCAGCAAGGAAGAAGCCACTGCTCCAAAACCGCCATAAAACAGCCAGACTACGGTTTGCAACTGCACATGGGGACAAAGATTGTACTTTTTGGAGAAATGTCCTCTGGTCTGATGAAACAAAGATAGAACTGTTAGGCCATAATAACCATCGTTATGTTTGGAGGAAAAAGGGGAAGGCTTGCAAGCCGAAGAACACCATCCCAACCGTGAAGCATGGGGGTGGCAGCATCATGTTGTGGGGGTACTTTACTGTAGGAGGGACTGGTGCACTTCACAAAATAGATGGCATCACGAGGAAGGAAAATGATGTGGATATATTGAAGCAACATCTCAAGACATCAGTCAGGAAGTTAAAGCATGGTCACAAATGGGTCTTCCAAATGGACAATGACCCCAAGCATACTTCCAAAGTTGTGGCAAAATGGCTTAAGGACAACAAAGTCAAGGCATTGGAGTGGCCATCACAAAGCCCTGACCTCAATCCCATAGACAATTTGTGGGCAGAACTGAAAAAGTGTGTGCGATCAAGGAGGCCTACAAACCTGACTCAGTTACACCAGCTCTGTCAGGAAGAATGGGCCAAAATTCCCCCAACGTATTGTGAGAAGCTTGTGGAAGGCTACCCGAAACGTTTGACACAAGTTAAACAATTTAAAGGCAATGTTACCAAATACTAATTGAGTGTATGTAGACTTCTGACCCCCTGGGAATGTGATGAAAGATATAAAAGCTGAAATAAATCATTCTCTCTACTATTATTCTGACATTTCACATTCTTAAAATAAAGTGGTGATCCTAACTGGCCTAAGACAGGGCATTTTTACAAGGATTAAATGTCAGGAATTGTGAAAAACTGAGTTTAAATGTGTTTGGCTAATGTGTATGTAAACATCAGACTTCAACTGTAAGTATTTTACTTTTTTGTCAACTTTGATTATTTGATAAATGCACTTTCTTGCTCTGTGTGTTCTACTAAACGTTCCTCTTATTTTAGTTGTTTGTAAGTGACACCAACCTGTCTGTATCAGGACGAGGGCCAGAAGAAAGTAGACCCAGTGTTTTCTCATCTCTAGCTCTGTCGTCAGCCCCACCGATGTTGATCCTTTGATCCACTTCTCTGATCCTCGCCTCTGATCCTTTTCTCTGATCCTCTTCTCTGATCCTCGCCTCTGATCCTTTATTCTGATCCTCTTCTCTGATCCTCGTCTCTGATCCACTTCTCTGATCCTCGCCTCTGATCCTTGCCTCTGATCCTTTTCTCTGATCCTCTTCTCTGATCCTCGTCTCTGATCCACTTCTCTGATTCTTACCTCTGATCCGCTTCTCTGATCCTCGTCTCTGATCCACTTCTCTGATCCACTTCTCTGATCCACTTCTCTGATCCACTTCTCTGATCCTCTTCTCTGATCCTCGTCTCTGATCCTCGTCTCTGATCCTCGTCTCTGATCCTCTTCTCTGATCCTCTTCTCTGATCCTCGTCTCTGATCCTCGTCTCTGATCCACTTCTCTGATTCTCTTCTCTAATCCTCTTCTCTTGTTGTCTTTTTGTTGTTTTCCAGTCTCCTCTTTCACCACATATTTAATTTAATTTATACATTCTGTTTCACTGTGTTTAATCTCTGTCTTCACACCACCTGTCTGTCGTCACATCACCTGTCTGTCTTCACACAACCTGTCTGTCTTCACACCACCTGTCTGTCTTCACACCACCTGTCTGTCTCTGTCTTCACACCACCTGTCTGTCTTCACACAACCTGTCTGTGTCTGTCTTCACACCACCTGTCTGTCTCTGAATCCTTCTGATTCTCTGTCTCTGATTCACAACTCTCAACTTCCTCCTTCCGTACACGTTCAGCCTAACAACTTTTCATCTCTCTCAATCACTCTCTCTCTTCTTTATCTCTCTCTCTCTCTCTCTCTCTCTCTCTAGAGAAAGGAAGAGGAAGTGAATTTGAAGAGTGAAGCGATAGATCTGCATAGTTCCATGTTTGTAGGCTGCCTGGGTTTTTCCACTGTGCTAACATCTTCTAAACCACACAGATACACATTATATTAGAGCCCAGTACCCAATGGTTCATTTAGTTAAGTACCTCTGTCTTACTGTATCAAACTTCAGATTGTGGCTTTAATAGGCGTTTGATGAGGAAACAGCTGTTTGATGTACTGGTGGAGGTAGTGTGTGTGTGTGTGTGTGTGCTTCCTGTCTGTTCTACCAGTGGGCTCTTCTGTTATATATTATATTAAATATTGATCACATGGAAATTCCGAACATGAGAGAGAAGCGCACATCAAAGCTCTCACCACCAGAGGGCACACTGGGCTGCTCCACCACCACTAACAGCTTGCATGCAGTATGTTTCAGCACACCAGACCTGGGTTCAAATACTGTTCTACATTTTTCAAACACGTTGAGTGTTTGATCTAGCTTGCCTGGAGTACCAGATAGGAGGGTATTGTCGTTCTGGGACAGTTATATTGGCTCCATTAAGTCAGGGAAGCTCAGTCAAGCACAGATAAAGTCATTTGAATTATTTTGAATAGTGTTTGAACCCAGGTCAGCACCACAGAGGTGGTATTAGTCAGTGTAAATTCACACGGAGGAGTATTTTTAGCTCTGCAGATAGATGGATGATAGACACAGATGCCTGTAGTCTTCCTACACACTGGGTCTGCATCCCAAATAGCACCCTTTTCCCTATATAGGTCACTAGAGCCCCATGGGCCCTGGTCAAAAGTAGTGCACTATATAGGGAGTAGGGTGCATTTGGGACGGAAGCCTTGGTTGCATGTGAGTGACATGGGCTTTGGCCTTCATCCACTAGAATACTCCTTGTCTTCCTGCGTTCTGTAGATTGATCTGAGCTATATATATGTGTGTGTGTGTGTGTGTGTGTGTGTGTGCGTGCGTGCGTGCGTGCGTGCGTGCGTGCGTGCGTGCGTGCGTATGTGCGTACATCTGTGAGTGTGATACATCAGGCGTCCCTGAAGCAAAGTCAATTAAGACAGAGGGGAGCTTCTGTGTGTCGCTGCCCTCCGTTGGCCTCCAGGATCACAGGCACAGCAGCCAATCAGGTCGCAGGGCCGGGGTGCAGTAGCCAACGAGATCGCAGAACCGGGGTGTCAAGGCTACGTAACAATGGGGTGGAATGTTAAGATGAGTGCTTTGCTGTCTGCAGTGAGAGAGATGCTGGAATCTGTTGTGGAGTTATGCCTACGTTCCCTCAACGTTCCATCAACATTCTGACAACGTTCACTGGGTGTCTGTTGATCTTGTCGTGGAAAAAAGACTAGGATGTGATTTTTACCAAGCGTCTGAGTAGAAGTGCTGTCTGATCTAGGATCAGTTTTGCCTTATAAATCATAGTGAATAAGAGGGGGGACCTAATCTTAGATCAGGCAAAATGTGAATACAGGCCCTGGTCTCTGGGAAAATATCTCTGCACAATTAGACCACCAACTGACAAATCTGTATCTGAACAGCCCTCAGGAATGTGTACCCATGAAAAAGTCACTAACACAATGCTTTTCTCTCTCTCTCTTTTACCTCTTATCGTTGATCGACTTTAGAAAACATTGTGAAAACACAAAAGAAATGAAAATAAAAGTTTAAAAAGCAGGACCCATAGGCTAGTCATTATCCATGAATGAACTCACCCACCCCCTTCCCCTCCCCCCTCTCCCTACCCCCTATCCCTATCTCACATTTACATATACATTTAAGTCATTTAGCAGACGCTCTTATCCAGAGCAACTTACAAATTGGTGCATTCACCTTATGATATCCAGTGGAACAACCACTTTACAATAGTGCATCTAACTCTTTTAAGGGGGGGGGGGGGGGGTTAGAAGGATTACTTTATCCTATCCCAGGTATTCCTTAAAGAGGTGGGGTTTCAGGTGTCTCCGGAAGGTGGTGATTGACTCCGCTGACCTGGCGTCGTGAGGGAGTTTGTTCCACCATTGGGGTGCCAGAGCAACGAACAGTTTTGACTGGGCTGAGCGGGAACTGTACTTCCTCAGAGGTAGGGAGGCGAGCAGGCCAGAGGTGGATGAACGCAGTGCCCTTGTTTGGGTGTAGGGCCTGATCAGAGCCTGAAGGTACGGAGGTGCCGTTCCCCTCACAGCTCCGTAGGAA
>NC_092116.1:24290297-24335297 GCF_045679555.1 Salvelinus alpinus
CTGCCAGCTGGGATAACTGTGCCAGCGTGCCCAGTGCACGCACGCACGCCCCCCCCCCCCCCCCCCCCCACCTTTGCCCTGACTCTGTCCAATCAGCATTCCGCCACTCCCTCACAGCGGAATTGAGAGGGAGAGTGGATAAGAGGGGGATAAGAGGGGAACAGGAGGAAGGGTGAAGAGGGGAAGGGGGGGGAGCAGGAGAGGAAAATTCCACTGGGATATTGTCTGCTCCAGTGGCATTATACACACACTAGTCTCGCGTTGCCATACCTCCAAAATCACGCAGTTGTCACGCCTCCCTTGGAGGTCTGGAAATTGTTGAATGGTCCCCTGGCTGCCAGCGACAAGATTTTGATTGGATGTCACATTTCAAGAACACTCCGCCCACATGCCGTACGCAAATTTCCCTTTCGTAGGATAGCCGGAGGCAAAGTCATTAATATTCATGAGTTACGTTAGGTGACTGGTTAAGACTTCTTGGGTGTGTGCCGTCACACAGCTGTGCTGCAGAGTCATCTGTTTGTCTTGCTTGCCACCCAGCATGACTTTGGAAACCCAGCTTTAAATCAAATCAAACTTTATTGGTCACATACACATGGCTAGCAGATGTTATTGTGTGTAGCAAAATGCTTGTGCTTCTAGTTCCGACAGTTAATTATTAAATTAAATAAAAAGCCTCACCAGCTAGCTACCAATCTATTTTAGTTTCACTGTCCAATCATTCAAAAACAAATCCACTAATTGTTATTTTTTACTATTCCACAAACTGTCTGTTGCTTGATATGACCAAGTTATCCCAAATGTATCAAATAATAGGATATCCATGATTAGTTGGCTAGTAACGTTAGCGGCTACTGCCTGTAGTGATCTAGCTAGCTAAATTTCAGTAATCATCCTCCTAAATGTGATGGTCAGTGGATAAACTAACTATGAGTTTAATATATTTGTCTGAAAGCGAACTAGTTGGCAGTTATTGTTGCTCGTGGTGTTATCATGTCTAACCAGTTGGCTATTGTAGCCTGTGTCCATGAGCTCCCAAGTCTTGTCATTTGGTGTCCACGATTAGCTAACTGTTAGCTAGCTAGTTGGTTACTGCATGGCCATGGCATGCTAGCTAGCTACATTTCAGTCTGTAGCTATCCTTCTAATTGCAGTGGTCACTGGATAAACTTGCTATAAGTTGAAACATATTTTGGTGAAAACAACCTAGTAGCCAGTTGTTGCTACCCATGGTGGAATCATATCTAACCAGCTGGCTCCTGAAGCCTATATGTGACATGACTATGTGGCCATGAGCTCCTAAGTCTAGACGCAGTCTACCTAACGTTAGCTAGCTAGCCTCGCTAGCTGCACTGATTTATAAGAAAACTGCTGAGGTGACTCAAACCCTGGAGCTAGCTAGCAAGCCTTCCTCTGCGACAATGTTAATGGGTTATGGGATTATTAGATATGTCTTTGAATTTTTAGATAACTGTCATTGAAGTTGGTGGTTTCTTAAACAATAAGGCCCGAGAAGGTGTGGTATATGGCCAATATACCACAGCTCTTAGCCGTGGTATATTGGCCATATACCAAAAAGGTGCGAGGTGCCTTATTGCCATTAAAAACTGGTTACCAATGTAATTAGAGCAGTAAAGACACATGTTTTTTCATACCGGCTGTCATCCAATCAGCATTCAGGGCTTGAACTACTCAGTTTATAATACTGGTTTTAGATCCAAAGCTAGAAAAATGGTCAGCCATTGTTTTGGTAAGGACGTGAAGTTACGCACCCAAGAAAGCTCAACCAATCACCCATTGCCTTACACCTTGCCCAAACCGGCTGTGCGCCTGTGCCATCGTGCGCTATCGTGTATACATTTATTTTGCCCCCCCACACCAAACGCGATCACAACACGCAGGTTAAAATATCAAAACAAACTCTGAACCAATGACATTAATTTGGGGACAGGTCGAAAAGCATTAAACATGTATGGTAATTTAGCTAGTTAGCTTGCACTTGCTAGCTAACGTTAATTTGTCCTATTTAGCTAGCTTGCTGTTGCTAGCTAATTTGTCCTGGGATATAAACATTGAGTTGTTATTTTACCTGAAATGCACAAGGATCTCTACTCCGACAATTAATCCACACATAAAACGGCCAACCGAATCGTTTCTAGTCATCTCTCCTCCTTCCAGGCTTTTTCATCTTTTAAATTATATGGTGATCGCATCTAAACTTTCATTGTATTACCATGACTACCGGAAAAACAGTTCGTCTTTCTATCACCCACGTGGGTATAACCAATGAGGAGATGGCACGTGGGTACCTGCTTCTATAAACCAATGAGGAGATGGCACGTGGGTACCTGCTTCTATAAACCAATGAGGAGATAGGAGAGGCAGGACTTGCAGCGCAATCTGCGTCAGAAATAGGAACAACATATATTTTAGCCCTTGGTGTCGCAGAGCTCGTTGGCGCCACAAGCAGTGTGGGTGCAATAATTGAATAGCATGGATTTCTAAATTTATTTTGCGACGCTCGCGCACGCGACGTGTCCGGTCTGGTCAGCATTTTACGTCAGATCGCGTCATCCCTACACAACGCTCGTTCCTCAACAGAAAACATAGTTCTAATGTTTTATATCACTTCACTCTCGTATAACTATTATTACACACAAAGGAAACAATAATTTTATACTTTACAATTCACAAAAATATAAAACAGAGTGGTAGTTAGGGCCTGCTAAAAGTTTGTGCAACAACGTCAGTCGGGCCGCCATGACTTTATCAACTGCTTAGCCAACTTGTAGCTAGTTTACTAACGGTAACATAGCTAGCTACTGACAAATAAACAGTTTGCTTAGCTTGCCCTGAAGTTGTAGACATGTTGCCCCAAATTTATGAGGGACTGTTATCAGAAATCAGTCCGTAGATCAGCATGTTTCTCCATGATCGTTACTAACTTTGGGTTCAGACTGGAGGCTACTGACTAGCAGCAGAACAAGCAGCGCTAGCTTCTTCAAAACTCATTCATTGTGATAACATAATGTTGCTAAAGTAGCTTGCTAGCTAACTTATGGAGGAAGCATTTGGTGTTTAGCATTGAGTGTGTGCACTAGGTTAGCTTACTATTAATTTCAAATGAAGTGACTGGCTTAGAGCTATGTTAGCAAGCTAATGGACAAATGTAAGATAGTTGTCGTGCACATTGCCAAACTCCAGAAATACTGCCCCGTCAAGCACCAAACTTCTGCGTTAGATATAAAATTCATAAATTGTGTGACTAGGACTTCCTCAGCAAAATAAAACTACTTCACAATCAAATACGAATGTATTTATTGATATAGCCAGCTTTGTTGACCATTTCTCCCCTATTGCTGCGGCTTCACCTCGAAATAACAGAGAAATTCGTTCTAAAAACATTCTAAAATGTTTTGTCACAACTGCTTGTTTTGACAGTTTTTGTCCTCACGCACTGTTGCTCCTACAGCACTAACCTCAAGTGCGTTCAGTTCACTTGAACGTTGACTACGTTGCGTATCGGTTTGTACTGAACGACACATTTCCCCAAAACGTTCTTGTACGTTTGCTCCCGTTTGGTGGGTGTGGCTTGAAGCAACGAGTGACGTACAGTATTTAAAGGGCAGTGGCCATGCTGACAGCGTTCCCCAACTCACAACATGACCATTTTTTAAAACTGGGTCGTCACTAGTTACCACAGCCACAAAGTCATAAACCCCGCCTATTTAAAAAATGTCTCTTCTTAAAATCAAAGTAATTAAATCAGATGTTAAACCTAACCCCTAACATTAACCCTAACTTTAACCACACTGCGAACCTTATTCTTAATCCTAACCTTAAATGAAGACCAAAAAGCAACAACAACAAAAAACATACATTTTTATGATATAGCCAATTTTGACTTTGTGGCTGTGGTAACTAGTGAAAACAAAGGAAAAACTCTTCAACCAATAAAGACAATCATAACCAATGACAAGCATGCATTCTTTTGATAACGCACTGAACAAGTTCATGCACATTTAACCAATAGGCCGTGCAAATACAACTCCGACGTAATGATTCTCATACACAACAATGTGAAACATAACTATTTTCCTAGGAACCCTGCCATGTACAGTATGAACTGCCCCCTGATCTAGGATCAGTTTTGCCTTTTGGATCGCAATGAATAAGATCACATGGATACAGTTTTTCCTAGCCACCGTGCTTCTACACCTGCATTGCTTGCTGTTTGGGGTTTTAGGCTGGGTTTCTGTACAGCACTTTGAGATATCAGCTGATGTAAGAAGGGCTATATAAATACATTTGATTTAATTTGATACAGGGGGAATGATCCTAGACCAGCACTCCAACTCTGAGACTCTATGGCCCCAGATTACTACATGTGAATCTTGTGAACCATCATCCCTATTACCATTGTGCTCACAGACAGTTCAGTAGGAAGAAGCTGGTGTGAACTCTGGGATATTTAACCTAGTTATTATCTCCTAATGTCGGGCCCATGGGGACCCCTCACTACCCTCACTCCTCAGCTTACACCCTGTCGTGTGTGCCACAAAAGAGCAACAATCACACCCTTTGCATTAGAGAGGAAATCCTACAATCTTAGAAAAAATATGCTATCTAGAACCTAAAAGGGTACTTTGGCTGTCCCCATAGGAGAACCCTTTGAAGAACCCTTTTTGGTTCCAGGTAGAACTATTTTGGGTTCCATGTAGAGCCCTACATGGAACGCAAAATAATTCTGCCTGGATCCAATGTTGTTCTCCTATGGGGACAGCTTTTTCTAAGAGTGTAGAACCTCTCCATAGAACATAGAACATGTTCCACAGCTCTCTCCTCACACTGTCATGTCCCAGATCCCCTTACAGAGTTGATATTTGCATCACATTTGGAGTCCTAATTGTTTCAAAACCCCACCCTCCACTTCTACATCTTTCTATCTAATAACTCCTTCCACCCTCCACTTCTACATCTTTCTATCTAATAACTCCTTCCACCCTCCACTTCTACATCTTTCTATCTAATAACTCCTTCCATCCCTCCACTACTACATCTTTCTATCTAATAACTCCTTCCACCCCTCCACTTCTACATCTTTCTATCTAATAACTCCTTCCATCCCTCCACTACTACATCTTTCTATCTAATAACTCCTTCCACCCCTCCACTTCTACATCTTTCTATCTAATAACTCCTTCCACCCCTCCACTTCTACATCTTTCTATCTAATAACTCCTTCCACCCTCCACTTCTACATCTTTCTATCTAATAACTCCTTCCACCCTCCACTTCTACATCTTTCTATCTAATAACTCCTTCCACCCCTCCACTTCTACATCTTTCTATCTAATAACTCCTTCCACCCTCCACTTCTACATCTTTCTATCTAATAACTCCTTCCACCCTCCACTTCTACATCTTTCTATCTAATAACTCCTTCCACCCTCCACTTCTACATCTTTCTATCTAATAACTCCTTCCACCCTCCACTTCTACATCTTTCTATCTAATAACTCCTCCCACCCTCCACTTCTACATCTTTCTATCTAATAACTCCTTCCACCCTCCACTACTACATCTTTCTATCTAATAACTCCTTCCACCCCTCCACTTCTACATCTTTCTATCTAATAACTCCTTCCACCCTCCACTACTACATCTTTCTATCTAATAACTCCTTCCACCCTCCACTTCTACATCTTTCTATCTAATAACTCCTTCCACCCTCCACTTCTACATCTTTCTATCTAATAACTCCTTCCACCCTCCACTTCTACATCTTTCTATCTAATAACTCCTTCCACCCTCCACTTCTACATCTTTCTATCAAATAACTCCTTCCACCCTCCACTTCTACATCTTTCTATCTAATAACTCCTTCCACCCTCCACTACTACATCTTTCTATCTAATAACTCCTTCCACCCTCCACTTCTACATCTTTCTATGTAATAACTCCTTCCACCCTCCACTTCTACATCTTTCTATCTAATAACTCCTTCCACCCTCCACTTCTACATCTTTCTATCTAATAACTCCTTCCACCCTCCACTTCTACATCTTTCTATCTAATAACTCCTTCCACCCTCCACTTCTACATCTTTCTATCTAATAACTCCTTCCACCCTCCACTTCTACATCTTTCTATCTAATAACTCCTTCCACCCTCCATTTCTACATCTTTCTATCTAATAACTCCTTCCACCCTCCACTTCTACATATTTCTATCTCATAACTCCTTCCATCCCTCCACTTCTCAATCTCTCCAACCCACCCTGTCCCTCCACCAATCCACCTGCACCCCTCCATCCTCCTTCTCTCCATCCTTAGGGCCAGGTTTAGGGTACTTCAAATGTGTTATTACCATAGACTACTTATTAGTGGTGTAACCCTAAACCTGCAGTCAGTCAGTCAGTCAGTCAGTCAGTCTGTCTGTCTGTCCGTCCATCTTTCATCTAGAAAATTGAAGAGAAGTGAGAGGAGAGACTAAGGCCTAGATTGAACCAGCGATAGCGAACACCCGCATAGCTGTCAAATCGGTAAGCAGCTGCTCTTGATCATTGTCACAAAGACATACCCGTCCCACTCGAGTTAGAAGTTTAGAACAAGAAGGTGTTGACTATATACACAGGCTGCCAGTTGGGGAACCCTGGTGTAGACTATATATAAATAATGATGCTCACATTGAACATCATGAAACAAAATAAGAAGGGTTTCTATCAGCCTAATGGAGGTGTAGATACCAGTACCACATTCCAGTGTTCTTAATGGAGGTGTAGATTACATCTCACAATCCAGTGTTTCTAATGGAGGTGTAGATTACATCTCACAATCCAGTGTTCCAACTTGTAAACAAGGCTGCTGTAGTCAATGAATGCTATTCATTGACTACAGCTCAGCGTTCAACACCAGAGTGCCCTCGAAGCTCATCAATAAGCTAAGGTCCCTGGGATTAAACACCTCCCTCTGCAACTGGATCCTGGACTTCCTGACGGGCCGTCCCCAGATGGTAAGGGTAGGTAACAACACATCCGCCACGCTGATTCTCAACACAGGGGCCCCTCAGGGGTGCGTGCTCAGTCCTCTCCTGTACTCCTTGTTCACTCATGACTGCACGGCCAGGCATGACTCCAACATCATCATTACATTTGCCGATGACACAACAGTGGTAGGCCTGATCCCCGACAACAACGAGACAGCCTATAGGGAGGAGGTTAGAGACCTGGCCGTGTGGTGCCAGGACAACAACCTCTGCCTTAACGTGATCAAGGCAAAGGAGTTGATTGTGGACTACAGGAAAAGGAGGACCGAGCACACCCTCATTCTCATTGACGGGGCTGCAGCGGAGCAGGTTGAGAGCTTCAAGTTCCTTGGTGTCCACATCACCAACAAACTAACATGGTCCAAACACACCAAGACAGTTGTGAAGAGGGCACGACAAAACCTATTCCCCCTCAGGAGACTGAAAAGATTTGAGGGTCCTCAGATCCTCAAAAGGTTCTACAGCTGCACCATCGAGAGCATCCTGACTTGTTGCATCACTGCCTGGTATGGCTACTGCTCGGCATCCGACCGCAAGGCACTACAGAGGGTAGTGCGTACGGCCCAGTACATCACTGGGGCCAAGCTTCCTGCCATCCAGGACCTCTATACCAGGCGGTGTCAGAGGAAGGCCCTAAAAATTGCCAAAGACTCCAGCCACCCTAGTCATAGACTGTTCTCTCTGCTGCCGCACGGCAAGCGGTACCGGAGCGCCAAGTCTAGGTCCAAGAGGCTTCTAAATAGCTTCTACCCCCAAGCCATAAGACTCCTGAACATATAGTCAAATGGCTACCCAGACTATTTGCAGTGCCCCCCCCCCCTCCCCCTCTTTACACCACTGCTACTCTCTGTTGTCATCTATGCATAGTCATTTTAATAACACCCCTGCACATTAACTCTGTATCGGTACCCCCTTGTATATAGTCTCGCTATTGTTATTTCACTGCGGCTCTTTAATTACTTGTTACTTTTATCTCTTATTCTTATCTGTATTTTTTTTAAAACTGCATTGTTGGTTAGGGGCTCGTAAGTAAGCATTTCACAGTTGTTGTATTTGGCGCATGTGACTAATACAATTTGATTTGATTTGCATGGGATTTCTGTTAATGCTACTCCATGCAGCCAATGGCAATGTCCGCTTTAGGTGCAATGGCAGTAGCCGCTTGTGGATTTGACAGCTGTAACACAGTTCTACCTCAAAACATCAGCTATGCAGATGTCAGCTAAAGCGGATCTGATTGAATCGGGCCCTAATGTGTGTGTATAGTATGTGTGTGTGTGTGTGTGTGTGTGTGTGTGTGTGTGTGTGTGTGTGTGTGTGTGTGTGTGTGTGTGTGTGTGTGTGTGTGTGTGTGTGTGTGTGTGTGTGTGTGTGTGTATACGTATACATATATGTGTGTGTGTGTGTTTGTGCGCATAGTATGTGTGTGTAAACACTATATCATCTTACTATTTATAAACTGTACAGTTGGATGTATGGAGAGAAGTAAATCATTTGAGAGTATATCCTGATAATAGATATATGTACATGAGCCCCACTGAGGGGAGAACGGCTCATAACAATAAAACCATTCCACTTGTTCCGCTCCAGCCTTTACCACGAGCCTGTCATCCCAAATGAAGGTGCCACCAACCTCCTGTGACAGCAGCATAGCACAATGTCTACCCTATTGCGGCGCCTTCATGGTTATCCACCCACAGTTTGGTATCCACCCACAGTACATGTGAATACTAATGGAAACCAACAGTGCATTAGAAACAAATTAACCTTATTTGTAGCCTATAGCGCATTTCATCCACAGGCCGCAGCTCGAAGTGAAAACTGTTCTTAACTGTGTGTGTGTGTGTGTGTGTGTGTGTGTGTGTGTGTGCGTGTGCGTGTGCGTGTGCGTGTGCGCGCGTGTGCGTGTGCGTGTGCGCGTGTGTGTGTGCGTGTGCGTGCGTGTGCGTGTGCGTGCACATACATGTCTGTGTG
The DNA here is from genome assembly GCF_045679555.1 of Salvelinus alpinus. Lineage (NCBI taxonomy): Eukaryota > Metazoa > Chordata > Actinopteri > Salmoniformes > Salmonidae > Salvelinus > Salvelinus alpinus. The sequence goes on from NC_092116.1 coordinate 24,299,319, forward strand.
TGAGTTAACAGTACATGTTACTGGACCTGCCACCTTGTAAACTGATGAGATCCTCACCTAAGATATTAATTGAGTGTATCTCTATATGAGTCTGTAGAGTCTGTGTTGTTATGGCCAGCGGTCAGAGACTGTAGAGTCTGTGTTGTTATGGCCAGCGGTAGGAGACTGTAGAGTCTGTGTTGCTATGGCTGAAGAGTCTATGTGCTATGGCCAGAGGTCAGAGCATTCTTAAATGAAGCTCCACTAAGTGAATCGTAAAAGGTTAAACGTTTTCCCAGTCTTAACAACCCCAGGTACACCCCGAACACCCTCTATAGGCCCCACATGTCAGACAAGGTCCTTGATTGTGTGGATCTGTGTCTCTGTGTCTGTGTGTGTGTGTGTGTGAGTATCAGTGTTTCCTGTGTGGTCTGGCCCAATTAAATCCTCAAACGGAATACTGAATGGCTGTTGCTAATTGCAGGCAGAAAACAAGAGTCTCGTCCCCACAAATACTCTCCAACTTTACCCCCAACCCCCCCTTTCAACACCTACCGTCCCTCACTTTCCAATCCCCCTGTCCCACCCCCCCAAAACACCCATTGATCAAATCAAATTGTATTTGTCACATGAGCTATATACAATATACAATATACGGGTGCAGACTTAACCGTGAAATGCTTGCTTACAAGCCCGTCCCAAAGATGCAGACATTCAGGGAGTATCAGTACCAGATCAATGTGGAGCTATATACAGGGAGTACCAGTACCAGATCAATGTGGAGCTATATACAGGGAGTACCAGTACCAGATCAATGTGGAGCTATATACAGGGAGTACCAGTACCAGATCAATGTGAAGCTATATACAGGGAGTACCAGTACCAGATCAATGTGGAGTTATATACAGGGAGTACCAGTACCAGATCAATGTGGAGCTATATACAGGGAGTACCAGTACCAGATCAATGTGGAGCTATATACAGGGAGTACCAGTACCAGATCAATGTGGAGCTATATACAGGGAGTACCAGTACCAGATCAATGTGAAGCTATATACAGGGAGTACCAGTACCAGATCAATGTGGAGCTATATACAGGGAGTACCAGTACCAGATCAATGTGAAGCTATATACAGGGAGTACCAGTACCAGATCAATGTGGAGTCATATACAGGGAGTACCAGTACCAGATCAATGTGGAGCTATATACAGGGAGTACCAGTACCAGATCAATGTGGAGCTATATACAGGGAGTACCAGTACCAGATCAATGTGGAGCTATATACAGGGAGTACCAGTACCAAATCAATGTGGAGCTATATACAGGGAGTACCAGTACCAGATCAATGTGGAGCTATATACAGGGAGTACCAGTACCAGATCAATGCAGAGCTATATACAGGGAGTACCAGTACCAGATCAATGTGGAGCTATAGACAGGGAGTACCAGTACCAGATCAATGTGGAGCTATATACAGGGAGTACCAGTACCTGATCAATGTGCAGAGGTATGAGATATTTGAGGTAGATATGTAAATGAAGGCAGGGTAAAGTGACTAGGCATCCAGATAGATAATAATAAGGTATTTGAGGTAGATATGTACATGAAGGCAGGGTAAAGTGACTAGGCATCAGGATAGATAATAATAAGGTATTTGAGGTAGATATGTACATGAAGGCAGGGTAAAGTGACTAGGCATCAGGATAGATAATAATAAGGTATTTGAGGTAGATATGTACATGAAGGCAGGGTAAAGTGACTAGGTTAGGGGAGGACTCTGTGTGTGTGTGTATTAGCCGCACCATGGTAGAGGTGGTTGGGTTTAGATTCAGGATTGTGGGATTGTGGGAGGGTACTATCTGTCTGTCTTTCCCCAGTGAGGGGCTACCATCTGGGGTCTTGTTTCTAGAGCAGGTGGGGTCAGCGGGCCCTGGTGGATCAGCCCCTTCTAACCCCACCTGTCAAACATGGACACCATTTGTTGTTACTAGAAATAAAACCTAATCTACTGGTTATCCCAACCAGACACCAGTGCCATGCATTTAGAGAGTATAACACTACAGCATTCTATGGCAGCCATGTTAGCTCACATTAATATTACATGGGGAATATTTAAATAATGCTATCTAACTGTATGTTTAGAATTAGAACAAAATAAAACATTCAAAAAAAATGGCCCAACTCTCTAAATCAGGGGTTCTTACACTTTTTCATCTCAAGACCCAAATGACCTACCTCTCACATGCCCAGACCCACTTTGGGTCCCGACCCATAGTTTCTGAAACCCTGCTCTAACTATATGGCCCCAGCCATCTTAGAAGAATGTACCTTCTCATGTAGTTTCCTTTCCTCTGTCGCAAAATAAAGCCTTTACCTTCACTACCTCTTTCTGTTCAAAGATACGTATCTCTCTCTGTCATTCTTCCTCTCTTTCTTTCACTCGTTCTCCATCTCCCTCTCAAGACAGGTGTGTGTGTGTGTGTACGTGTGTGTGTATGTGTGTGTGGGTGGGTGGGAGTGTGATCTCGTCATTGCATGTTGACAAATATTCACAGCCATTTGTTGTTCCCTCTAAATCAACCCAACACCTCAGCAGAGAGGATACCATAGGCTATATAGAGAGGCTATATATTCCAAAGCTTTGGATTTCTATTAAACTGCCCACTTGTCCTTAACACGTGGTGTTGTGTTATTTAACAGTGTTATACAGCAGATAGATACCTTTAGATGTGTGGGTGGGTTGTTGTGTTTTAAATAAAGGTAGACACAGAGAGAATTGGATAGAGCTTGACCTGGAGAGAGAAAGAGAAGGAGAGAGACAGAGTGAAAGAGAGAGCGAGAGAGAGAAAGAGTGAGAGAGAGAGAAAGAGAGAGGGACAGAGTGAGGGAATTTATGTCACAAAGGCATTGATAAGAGCTCCACCCCCCCGCCCACACACACACACACACGCACACGCACACACACACACCCACTGTCCTTATCTCTGTGCTTTGTTTAGTTTTGATGGGGAGAGGGGGTTATTTGGTTCCTGTCTGGGTGAGGGAGAGCATAACACACACACACACACCCACACTGATTTTCTTGTCAAAGAAAAAGGGACCGACATTTGACTACCCAAAGTAGCTGGGTAGGTACTGTAGCTACAGGACTTTTCAGACAAATACTGACCAACAGCAACACTGACTCATGGAACCCCTGACTAATGGAACCGCTGACTCATGAAACCCCTGACTCATGGAACCCCTGACTCATGGAACCCCTGACTCATGGAACCCCTGACTCATGGAACCCCTGACTCATGGAACTTTCTGACTAATGGAACCTCTGACTAATGGAACCCCTGACTAATGGAACCCCTGACTCATGGAACCCCTGACTAATGGAACCCCTGACTAATGCAACCCCTGACTCATGGAACCCCTGACTCATGGAATCCCTGACTCATGGAACTTTCTGACTAATGGAACCCCTGACTCATGAAACCCCTGATTAATGGAACCCCTGACTCATGGAACTTTCTGACTAATGGAACCCCTGACTAATGGAACCCCTGACTCATGAAACCCCTGACTCATGGAACTTTCTGACTCATGGAACCCCTGACTAATGGAACCCCTGACTAATGGAACCCCTTACATACAGTGTGCTAGTATTGCAAACCATAATGACAAGGAAAACCTTGTAACCCTTTGATAACCTCTATATACCCTGTTATAACCTCTATATAATTATTTATAACATGTTATAACCTATAAGTACCAGTTTGTGCTATATGGTAATTGTGCCATTGTATTGTTGTGTATCGACCACCTCGTTTTCCATTTGCATTAAACATTGAGTTCCAACATCGACCGTGTCCCTGAGGCATATATACCATTGTGCTTGGCTATACTGTTGTTTAGTAATGGCTCTGTCAAACCCAGTGTTAGGGCCAAGGTTGTGACGCAAATGTGTAAGCGTGTGTGTGTGTGCATGCGTGACCCAAAATCCACACCGTATTTTTCATGGTACTTTGATGGGAAAATCCAATCATATTGGTTTTTCATGGTTTCGACCCAACCCTGTGAATCTCTGTAATCTACCACATATTAACTGCTTGAGTAATATTGTCTCCCATTGAAATATGTAAAGTAATTACAATCAGCGCTGGTAGCCTACACTCTTAGAAAAAAAGGTGCCATCTAGAACCTCAAAGGGTTTTTTGGCTATCCCCATAGGAGGACCCTTTAAAGAACCATTTTTGTTCACAGGTAGAACCATTTTGGGTTCCATGAAGAACCCTTTCTATAGAGGGTTCTACATGGAACCCAAAAGGGTTCTACCTGGAACCAAAAAGGGTTCTCCTATAGCGATAACCTTTTCTCTAAGAGTGTATCGGTTAAAGAGCATTGGGCCAGTAACCAAAAGGTTGCTTGTTCGAATCTGCCAATGTGCCCTTGAGCAAGGCACTTATTAACCTTAATTGCTACTGTAAGTCGCTCTGGATAAGAGTGTCTGCTAAATGACTATAATGTAATGTATCCATCAAGTCCCTTTTCGCTTCAACATTTCAGAAACCATCCACCCATCAAGCCCCTTTAAGTTTCACCATTTCAGACAAGGTTTACAAACGTTTTTACCCAAATGTCAACTTAACGTTGATTCTTACAACCCACACAACATTCTACTGTGTTTGTATGTAAACACACTCTTAAACGTACTTACTATAATTGATATATATGGCTGTCTCACTTAGCTATCTTATCATAGCTATCTTAAAATGTAAATGTAAAATGTGAAGAAAGAAAGAAAATTATATATGCCAGTTTTGGTCAATTATGTTCCATGGATAGGCTAGAAGTGCTTGGGGGAAAATTCAGTGTCTGTTTGTGTGTTTGTACATTGCGATGTGTAATAACTCTCACGTTGTATTGGCGTTTTGTTTGTTTGTGCCCCTGTAAAACACACACATCTCACCACCCCACCTTTATTTTTCTTGTTTTCTTTTCTTTTTTTTGTCCTTGTAAATTTCCGTAACTCTAACACAAAAAGTGAGCTCTTTTAATATATAGAAAGAGCTTAACATTCTGACATGCACTTGTTGTTTCGTTTTTTAAAAATGTTTTCTTTTTAGCTAACAACACCTAACAAATGCAAAAATCTGAACAGAGAAAGTAAAAAAGAAATGTAAAAAAAAAGAACAAAAATAATAATAAAGAAACAATCAACAAAGAACTTCTGAAAGCGTCAGTCTGTAGTGCGGAGTTTCATTTTCTAACAATATGCATTTCTGCCATGTTAGTTACTTTCATCATTACTTCATCTCATAATATACTACTACAAAAATACTAATCAAATACTACTACATACATAAACAGCCTGGACTTTTACTGTTATCATCACAACGTTAGAATGACTTCACAATAGCTTCTATAGTTAAACAAAGTTACTGTGTTTTCCACGGCTGTTTTGTCCTTAACAATGTTGCAATATACACTTAATAAGGATTATATGTTTGTAGATGTTAAAATGTCCTTGATTAAACTACTTATCCAGAGAATGGAGAGAAAGGGAGGTATGTTGAAATGTACACATGTTTTTACAGTATTACTACTACTACAACAATATTATATAAATGCAAGCAAAATTTTAAATATATTTTTATCAGTAAATACTACTACTAACCCGTTTGTAGCCATCACTTTATGATTATAAAGCATTCAAAAAATTGTATTCCATGTAAGTATATGGCTAGGTTTACACACAAAAAATCATCTACCCTGTGCCCCATACCTAAGTCTATACTTTCCCCCAAAATAATAGTAGCACAACGTTAATATTTATACAACGTTAATAATACTAGCTAACCTGTCTAGTTTTTACAACGTTAATAATACTAGCTAACTTGCCTAGCTTTGACAACTTTAAAAAATGCATAACTCGAACATTAGGTCAAAACAGGAATAAGTACTGCCCTAGACAAAGTAAAAATGCATATCTTATTAATTAGCATCTTACGTATTGTCTTAAGAAATTTCTTAAGTATTATGTTGAGTGTGTTTGGACTCTTGTCACGTTCCTGACCTGTTTTCTCTTGTTTTGTATGTGTTTATTGGTCAGGGCGTGAGCGGGGTGGGCATTTCTATGTGTTGTGTTTCTATGTTGGGTTAAAGGGTTGCCTGGTATGGCTCTCAATTAGAGGCAGGTGTTTGGCATTTCCTCTGATTGAGAGTCATATTAAGGTAGGTTGTTCTCAATGTTTGTTTGTGGGTGATTGTCTCCTGTGTCTTTCGTGTCTGTGTATGTGCACCACACGGGACTGTCTTGGCTGTTCGTTCGTTTGATGTAGTCTGTTCCTGTTCGTGAGTTCTGCGTGTAGTTATGTAAGTTCCATGTTCAGGTCTGTCTACGTCGTGTTTGTTATTTTGTAATTTCCAAGTGTTTTCGTATTTCGTCTTCGTGTTTCAATAAATATCATTTATGTCTAATTACCTCGCTGCGTATTGGTCCACCGATCCTTCTCTCCTCTCCTCGTCCGAGGAGGAGGAATTAGAGAATCGTAACAACTCTGTGTAAACCTAGCCACATGTTTCTGTGCCATACCCATCGTCACTCCCCAACATACACACATTTTTGCATCCGAATTGGAGAAAAAAAAACACATCCTATAGATCTCTCGTAGATTGTAAAGTAGTTTTTTAAAGTATTGTATTTAAAATAGTTTTGCATCCGTCGCAAAAAAAAAAAATTGCTTCTGAAAACTGAAACATAATAACAATCAAAAAGCATAATAATACATTTAAAAAACTAAATCTTTTCTTTTTTTCAACAATTCTTTTTAAATCCAAATCACCGCTTGAGAATAAGCAGAGAAAGTTGGGTATAAAATAAAATATTAAAATGAATAGAAGGACCAAGAAAAAAAATATATAATTTTTTTCCAGATTACCAACATACCTTCGAATGGCATGACTACTGTATTTACCACCTCGACAGACACACAGCTGTGAATCCAATAAGAAGCCTCACTAAAATGATTTAAAACTGTAAAGTTATGAGATTAATAAATATATATCCTGTCTTTTATCTCACAGGATCTTGTCATTTTAGCATATATCGATCAGTGTAACCTGATTATAGGTTATAACCTGTTATAACTGTGAGTCAATGACATATAGGCTTCAACGCACAATATATTTTACACTGTACGTATATAATTGTGAAACTCTAGGGGATACTCAACAGCTGCAGTCATATCAAGGAAAAAGGGCTAAATGAAAACTCCAGAACCATAACCTTTGCTCTATGACCTTTGACCTTGGTGGTTCTGAGCAGGGGTCAAGGTCTGGGCATTTTCATCTAACCTAAGTCTATATAAGGTATGTATGTTTGATCAGACATTGGTCATTTAGTTGGACCGCTATAGTGAAAGCTTGGCAAGGTAAGTGTGAATATTTTTTGTTGTTGAAAAATAAAAACAATCATGAGCAACAGTGGCCATGTCTTTGACCTCAGCTGTCTGTTTGTTTAATTTGATTATTCGGCATATCCAGATATATCTAATCTCAAAATATCTCTAATTATTGTTAAATCTCTTTCAGGCTCAGCAGTTATTGGAATCAGTCAATTTTTGCACAGGTACATTTAGGAGAATTTGTATAGTAGGTCGTACAGAGAAGCTGTGTTTGGACCTTGTTATCATAGATAACCAAAGCTGATTCTGATAACAATAGTATATAGATTGACAGTTGGGTCTTTGCCGCGTTGCCTGGGAGACCATCTGAGAAGTCTTTTGTACGACTTCAGACCCCAAAACCCCCAGTGTTCAGGTGGATTCCACCTAATAAAGGGAATAATATCATATTATGCTGTTTCTTTTCTTTACATGTTTGGATGTGAAGAAGAAAGAAATAAGGAAACGGAGTAAGAGTATTCACTCAACATCACCTAAGGAATGAATGTGCTGGTGGACTATTTGATCACAAAGCTCTAATACCTTTGAATTGAATTGAATGAAAACCCACTGAATGACCATGTCTGGTGTTACACAGAAATCTACCCCCCCCCCCTTTCACATCTGGTGTTACAGAAAAATCATTCCCCATATAAAACGTTTTCAGAACTTGGGTGTGGAGACGTAACCAGAAACTGTGTTTTACTGTTTGTTTTTATCTTGCATATAGCATCTAAAATCTCTGTTCAAACATACAAAATTACAATATGCTGTGTCTTGTTTTCTTCCCTTCAGATGGATAGATAGGCTTTTAGGTTATTTACAATGTACACATGAACGTGACCAGACCACATATATTACTTGTCTGTATATGCAGGACAGTCAGATGATAATTTGGGTTGGATAACATGCACGTAGCACGGTTAGCATGATTAGCTATCACAACACGTGGGCTATATGCATTGTCACAGATTGATAGGGTGAGAAGGTCCAGCTGCGTTTCTCACCCATCGAAATAGAATTCCTAGAACGGCCATTCCCATTCAAATCAACGGTAACAGCGGCCATGTTTCTATTCCTATGGTTTCTACCACTCCCATGTTCCTTACAGTATGTCTCATCAACAGTAACATAAGAGATAATTGCACAAGAGCACAAATACAGTAGTTGTTCACAAAAGAGGCATCGGCATGGTGCAGTATGGCCAAGTAGTAAGATTAGATTTTCTTTTCTTTCACAAGGGTTTTTTCTTCGTTTTTCCCTTAAGCAGGGCATTAAGAAGAACATACTTCAAAAGCTTGTACCCACTGGTCAATTCCAGCTGCCTTTTCGGTTTTGTTTTGTCTTTCCAGTTTTATTTTCAGTTTTGTTTTGATGGTGGTTTTAGTTGAATTTATAATTTGGCAAAGACTTTATATTTGCTCGTAGTCAGGCAATCAAGGGTTCATTTGTGCCTCTCTTCTTGATTCCTTTCCCAGGTTCAGACAAAATGGGGGCACAAAATGATCCTAATCTTTGTCATAGATTAAGATGTGTCTGAATACAGAGGGTTCAAAGAAGGAGAAATAAACAAATAAATGAATGGATGAAAAACCGAGAACAAAATGAAATATAAATTCAACAGCCCTTTCTGAAGTCGACAAGGCCATAATAAAACATGCATTAGGGTCGTTGTTAATACTCATTTAGAAAATATAGAGAAATAGGATTATGAAAAAATAGTTTTTGAATGTGTTAAATGTGTTAAATGTGCAAGCGTGTGTGTGTGCGCGTGTGTGTGTGTGTTATATATGTTGCAAGTGTGTGTGTGTGTGTGTGTACATCTACATTACTTGTGGCTACTCGATCCCAATGACTGGACGAGACAGCTGCTTGAATCCATTCCACGCAGTCCTAGATCCTTATTAAACACCCAGCCAAAACCACATTCACCAGCAGCAGCTTCCAACGGCCATAAAACCAGACAGTACTGTAGGTACCCATCTGTCTCTCTCCAAAACCCACAACAAGCATCTGAAAAACTCTCTCTCTCTTTCCCCTAACCTCTCCCCCCTTCCCTCTTTTTCCTCTGCCCCTTCCCCCCGTTCTCTCTTTCGCAGAGTTGTTGCCCCAAATCTCACCCTATTCCCTATGGGCCCTAGTTAAAAGTAGTACCCTACATAGGTAGCATGGTGCCATTTGGGACACAGCCAGACTTTCCATTCACAACCAGCTGAGAAATCTGTCTGAAAAGGGTCTCTGTGTCTCTCGCCGTGCAACCAGACACTGTGACACATCGACAGATTACACACACTCACACACACACACACACACACACACACACACACACACACACACACACACACACACACACACACACACACACACACACACACACACACACACACACACACACACACACACACACACACACACACACACACACACACCTACACACACACGCACCCACACACACACAAAGCTGAAACTCTAGCTAACTGTCGTCGTAGCCTCTTAAATGTCACTGGCTAAGCAGTAAGCAGTTTAGGAGAGGAATAGACTCTCCTGTCTGTGTATAAAGTGTGTGTGTGTGTGCGTGTGTGTGAGTGTGTGTGTGTTTAAGGGGCCTTACTGTATCATGTATCCTAATATTAGCAGGTGACGGGTCTTCAACTCCATCTCATGTGGAGTTAGTCTATAGATATAAATACAAACCTTGCTGGCTCTCACCTCACCATAGGGGATTCAACGATAAGCCAAATGTATTTTAGCATGGAAAGGACACTGAATGTGCGTCCCAAATGGCACACTATTGCCTAGTGTGCACTATGAAGGGCATAGATGTTCACTCTGAACACAGCCTCAGTCTGCAAACAGAACAGCTTTAACTTGACTTCCTGGTTCTCTAGCTACCCATGGACAGCAGGTGTAAACACTGGTGACAATCTATCACTCACAACACTGACATTGAGACACACTGACTCTAGACCAGGGATCTCCAACGCTGTTCCTGGAGAGCTACCGTCCTCACGGGTTTCACTCCAACTCTAAACCGGCGAACCTGATTCTAATAACCCAGCTGGTTAATAAGCTAAATCAGGATAGTTACAACTGGGGTTGAATTAAAAGCTACGGGAGGGTAGCTCTCCAGGAACAGGGTTGGAGAGCTCTGGTCTAGTCAGTGTCTCAATGTCAGCATTGTGAGTGATAAATTGTCACCAGTGTTTTACACCTGCTGTCCATGGGTAGCTAGAGAACCAGGAAGTCATGTGCTCTGCCCTAGACACTAGAAGGGTACATAGTGTGGATACATAACAATGTAGTAGATATAAATAGTTTGACCGGCCTGGTCCTCTATTGTCATTCACCTCTCCCTACTGTTGCTATCTGTCTCCCCCACGTTTTTGTCTGAACTTTTACCCACACACTGTGCATGCGGGTTAAAGATCAGACTCTACAGTGTGGAGCTTCATAGAGTGGCTATAAAGCATCTTAGCTTGGCGACAAAGCTTCATATAATTTTTCAGGGTTCTGTAACCTACTGTAACCATCCTCCCCTGGTTTTGCCACTTAGGTACTGCAATAAGAGACAGAAACTCCCTCATCTCCTCCTCCACAACACCCACACCATCCCTCCTTCCCTCTCTCTCCCTGACCTCTCCTTCCCCCATCCCCCTCATCTTTATGACCTCCACCTCCACCATTTCATAAATGAGGGATGAGGGTTTCGGTTTACTCTCCCCTTCTCCACCACCAAGCATAGCCATAACTACTATTAAGACTAGCCACTATAATGGTCCGAGATCAGTACGTACTTCAGCCAAATTTGTCTGACTATCATAGACAGAGGAGTTGGCTAAAACGCAAACAGATCTGGGATCAGGCTATGTTATCAATACAAGCTCATCTCTGAACTTCCTCCCATCTGTTTCAACCACGTCACCATGGCACCTGTCACACTTTCTGTCAGACAAAATGCTAAGAACTGTAGCACCTCTCTCATCCATCTACTTCATCTCAGCTCCAGCTGTTTATAATACTGTAGGTGTGTCCGTATTCAAAATGACCAAATATAGATTTAAAGAGATTACATGTTGTGACGGTGTTAAGAACAAAGTGAAAAGCGGTGAGGAATTAAAATGAAAAAAAATGGGATGGTTGGAAAACAAGGTATATAAGAGGAAATAATTAGTATTTAAAAAAAGACACAAAAAAACTGCATATATTTGTACAATTAGAGAACACAGAGTCACAGCTAAATGATAACCAGCCATCAAATGAAGTACGGTTTGTACATCAAACTAGATCGATAATGTCTTAATTAATAAAAATAAATATTTTGGGGGGGAAAATATGATATTTATGTTTAATCAGCAAATACAGAACTAAGCATGCAATCAGATTCATAACGAGAAATTATTCAATAATAGGGCCAATCTAATGTTTGCTCCATAACCGTGGCTGATTAACATCGACCTTGACGACGATGACACAACAGAACACATCAGAACACATCAGAACACATCAGCTGTTCAGTTAGAACTATGAATGACTGATGGTACATCCTTTCGGTTTCCCTCGCTGGCCTGCTGCCCTCCCCGCCATTATCACAGCAGCAGAGAGCCAATGAATCGGCTGAACAAAGTGCTTACTTTACCGCCCTCAGACCGAGCTCCGACTCAATGGCAGCACAGTGCAGTAACAGTAACCTCATTGTGTTAAGAACCCCTCATCAAGGGAGAGCATTAAATACCCTCCTCCTGGTTTAGTACATAACCATACAGTATCTTTCACATGTAAAATGCATGTCACATACTAATACACAGTGCTTTAGGAAACCCTTAAATATAGACCCTGTCCATCATATCTATTCCCAAGGCTGTTGGTTCAACAACATTTGTTCTCTCGGCTGTGTTTGTGTGGAATGGGGGACAAGGGAGGAAGGAGAGTTCCCATTTTACAACAGTGGATGACTTGTACTGCTACATAATCTTTTAAGAGTGCCCGGAATTATTTAAATTCTGGAATGAGTCCGGAATTATCCGATTTGGAGCACTCTATAACCAATCAAATCTCCTTGGATCTCTACCAAACATTCTCCTTCGAGCTTTCCCTCAAACACACAAAACATACCTTCAGGAACAAGACAAAAGACACCAACAGTCATGCATCTTATTTCAACCTTCACATCCCCTTGAAATACTGTGCATATATCTGTATGTCAAATATAGAAATATACAATATAGAAATATACCAGGTGACAGTGACAAACCACCAATTCACCAGACAACAATTAAGATAAAACCATAATGTCTAGTCCATATGAAGATGGAGTGTAGGGGGATATAGTCTTTGCTGGATGGGTATGTTGAGGACTGAGGCAGTTTGTACGACAACAACCGTGTCCCTATCGTAGTAGTGGATACAACATTGATTTGAACATGTTGTTGGGTGGGTAAGTAGTGGGCATTTGGGCAATAGATTGCATGGGCGTGGTGAGGCTGTGGGAATAGTTTTTTAGTTTTTAATACATGTCTGTGTGCATCATATCAAAGACTGTGTTCACCCTCCAACCAAATACCCTCCAACCTGTCGTATCCCTAGACGTGCTGCGGTGTACTGGTATCCATTTTAGCCATATGGTCTTGGAAAGCCATTGGATCAGTTGATCTGTGGACTCTGCAGGGTATATTGGCAGTCATACAATACAGCACTGTGTGTCTGTGACCATGCAAAGTCCACTACCACCACTAACACCAACACCACCTTGACACTGGAATTCTAAAATCACATTCCTCACTCGCACTCAGATGCTTTTAACAACTGAAAGCTCCATCTTTACCATGGCGAGATAAGGAGAACACGAAGTAACAGTAGAACTGCTTTCCATTTGCCAATCGTGCAGACAGACCGTTCCGACACAGATATGGGGTGTGGACTGGACTGGAGTTTTTAAAATGTTAAACAGTATTCTGTCTTATCAGAGAGACAAATTAGCTCATATTCTCCCATCTCAGTGACCTTTTGTAAATACACTGAGCTCTATTCATTAAATGTCCAACCACCACCAAGGTAAATTCAAAACGACTACTCTCGTGTTGTGGCGTAGCCTACGAAGTCAAAATCTGAATTGTTCAAACCAGCTTTAAAATAATAGGGAGAAATTTAACTAGGCGGTTTTCTGAACAATAAGTTTAGTAAATCATCTGGTCTTGTGGGCACACACTAGCAGCAGGAAAGCACGCTCTCCAAGATCATTTACATACACCAGATGGTCGGCATGGATACGACAGTACATCCAGGGAACCTTACCTTTGACCAGCCAATAGTGATGTTTTAAACTCAGTGGCTTTAAATTGGTCTTAAATCTATTCATGAAGAGAGATGGAAAGAGAGAGGGGTTGTATGGGCTTGTGAGGAAAAGCTCCACCTTCCCGTATTATGGAGAATTTCTTAGAAATTATTTGATTGGGGGGTTTCATGTGGGGTTTCGTATGTTGTGTAGGGGAATGCCTTTAGAGACAAGGGTGGGGTGGTGTAGGAATGACTGTGTACTGCTTCTTCTCTTCACCACTGGAGTCAGGCCACTCACATCTTCATCTTCATCTTTGGCTTCCTCACGACTCGCCACAGCAAAAAAGGGGGGTCAGTCCATGTTTGCTTCTTCGATCGGTGAAAAAAAATAGGAAGTGCTTCTCAGAGAACTGAGAAAATCATTGTCAGCCTTGACAAAGCATTGTTTGGTTGTTTTAAAGAATATGGAATCCGGTATATCATTTGCTTCATTCTTCATTCCACTTTCTCCAGGCATCTCATCCATCGTCCGATATCGATCCAGTCCTAAATCCGTCATTTATCATGGGTGAGTGCGTTCATCCTTTAGAGTCAGAGTCACTGATCAGTCTACCAAAAAATAAAAAGGTATTCTCTTCCTCCGTCCATTTCATCCTTTACAACAAGGTCCCTTTTACAACGAGGGCAGGTTGGAGTCAATGAAGTGGCCAGTAACTGATCTGTAGTGGTTTTAGTCTCAAGTTGGGGGTTGCAATGTAGGCTCGTTCAGTGCTACGTCGTGTCAAGGGCACCATGTCTTAAAGGGAACGTTCAAGAGCCGAAAGCTTATAAAGCTTCTTAGAGTGGCTATGAAGCTTAGTAGAGTGGTAATGAAGCATCTTAGAGTGGCTACGAAGCTTAGTAAAGTGGTTATGAAACCTTCGAGAGCAAAGGGTGTCCCATTTGCTTAGCTGAGCTCTGATCATGTCCCAAAGCTTATGAAGCTTCTTAGGGTAGCTATGGAGCTTCGTAGAGGGGTTATGAAGCATCTTAGAGTGGCTACGAAGCTTAAAATGGTTTCAGAGGGCTGTTTCACAGCATGTCTGATGACTGAGTCTATGTTGATGAGGGACTACAATTCAATCTTTACAAAGGTTGTCAGCTAATATTTGCGATGGTGAAATTTACCATGGAAATATTTCTCTAGCTACTGAACAATGTTGTTAATGTTAAGTCAATCAGAACTATATTAGTTAAATTGTTTTAGTCTTTGTGGTATACTGTAAAGTAATAAGTACAGCTCCCTTTTTCACACTATTAGCAATGTACTATAGAGTAAGCTTGGATTGCACATTAAGTATTAGAAAGCCTCCAGAATGCTTCTGCTGATAATATATTACCTCTTTAGATACTACGGTTGCATTCAAGTACACGAGGAAAAGTAACAATAAATTAGCAATATGATTAAGTGCTTAAAAACATAAAAACAAAACAACTGAGCAATTGTTTAAAAAAATGAAATAGTTTTAAAAGCAAAAACTGGCCATGTTTTAGTGTTATAAGCGTTCCGTTTCAGTGTAATTATAGCTGTTCCGTTTCAGCCATTTTGTGTGAATTATAAGCGTGCAAATGCTCTGTAAGATTCACTGAAGAGCTATTGTTTGTTGGAAAGTATTTTGGGATTTGGTGTTGGATAGAATAGGTCCATAAGGATTTCTACCGTTACCATGGGAGTGATGCGTTCTAGATCAGTTATATTCTGTTATTTCTAAAAGTTAAACGACTCCTCTCCTCCTCCCGTCATCACTTGCACTTTAGCACAACAGCCCATATGGTTTCATAAAGTGCCTCAAGAGTTGTGCAGACTTATTTGCAATTCAGAATGTGTACATATTTATACTTTATATTTACATTAAAAAGATTGAAAGGCATGATATTCTCCAAGCTAGCTTGCATTTTTCTTTTTTTCTTTTTTAAAGGAACTAACATTAGCATCCTGTTGTTAAGAGCTAGATTTGTGTAAATGACTAAATGGTAAAAAAAACTGTGAGAAACTAATTCAAACTAATTAGTCAAAAGTATTTCATGTAGCTGCCTTTTTTTTTGTAAAATATTTTTGTTAGCGGTAGTGTTCAAATCAAACATATTGCAAATATAATGCAGCTTCTGAGGTGTTTCGCTATAGTTGCTTAGGGAGGTTGTTGCCAATCCTTCTGAAGTTTCTTGGGGAACTTTTCCATTTCATGAGGTTCATTCGTTCATTGGGTCTCTGGAAACTTTTCAAATTTTTTAATGTTTCTTCCTCCGTCTTGTCTCTCCTCTTCCTCATCCTCTTCCTCCTCCCTCTTCCTCCGGGCTACACGACATCCGACTCGACCACGCACTGCTCCGTGTATTCCTTCACCAGCTCCACATTCAGTGTCTGGCAACAGAATTCGGCCATGGGTTTCCACATGGGAGGATCCAGGAACATCTGGCACATGACGTGCCCCTTCAGGGTGGTGGCGTGGCGCCTCAGGTGACTCAGGAACTGATGGAGCACCAGGCCTATGTCCTTGCCAAACACGTCGATGTTGAGGTAGTACGTGTCCGTCCCAACTCCGCGAGGACCTCCGGGAACCCAGAAGGGGTGGGTGCACAGGCTGGCCACAGTGGGGGTGCAGCGGTCGTCCACCATCCAGTCGATGTCCTTGAATTAATCAATTCATACATTTTATTTGAGAAATTTGAAATACATTTAGAGCTGCTTCAGCCATGGGAGTATAACAATACATAAAAATTCATCAATGATTTAAAAACACAAAGTCTTCTGAATGTTTCCAGAATTTTGCAATCCTTTATGATGATAAAGTCAACTGACTTATTTTCATTGTGTTCCTCCTGTGATTATAATCTTACCTTCTTCAGAAGAATGACCATGTTGCTGGGCACGAGCTTGAACGGCTGCCAGTCCTGGACGATGGTAGCGTTAGGGAGCACGTCGGACATCAGGCCCTCGTTGAGGAACATCTGGTGGGCCTCGTTGAGGTCCAGAAGGACCGGAGGAACCAGAGGGGTGTCAGAACCCTGGGGGGTACCCTCGGAGTAGGTGGGGAGGGTCACAACCGGCCCCAGTTCGGAGAGACGGAGCTTGAGATCTTCAGCGTTGAAGCGAACCAGCAGTATGCCCTTAGGGAGAGAGGCAGTGGTGAAATGACGTAGGGTAAAGAGTTGTATAGTTGGATAATAGACTGTGAATTAAATGTATCACATAATGAAGCATTGTGAAAGGTTAAATCTGTAATTTTGGTAAAACATGCTTCCCTGACAATTCTTTGTAAACTGCAAAAGTAGATTTGAGTTATAATGGCTTGAATTAAATCTGAGTCTAGTCACAAATATAAGGACTATAGAAATAACTAGAAACAAAATTGACAACTTGGAATACTTGACTTATGGTACAAATCAATCAATTAACCAATCAACGTAGCAATTAACCAATCAACCAAGCAATTAACCAATCAACCAAGCAATTAACCAATCAACCAAGCAATTAAATAATCAACCAATACCTACCTGTTTGGTGATGAGGCGGTACTTCTGGAAGTCCTTGGGCCCCAGCTGGTCATCGCGGGTCAGCCTGGTCACCTTCACCTCGGGCCACTTGGACTTGACCAGTTGAGAGCAGAACCGTAGCAGCACCCCTGCCACGCCCTTCCCCCTCTCCTGGGGAGCCACACGTAACCCCTCCACCAGCATGGTCTCACCATCGTCAATCACACACACCGACTCCAGGGCAATCTGTTGGGGGAAGAGGGGAGAAACGAAGAAGAGAGGGATAAAGGAGAAGGAGATGGGGAGGAAAGAGGGGGAAAAACAAAGGGAGATTATGAATAACTGAATAAATACATTTTGTGAGTAATTTTCTTGTCATTTTTTCATGGTTGTTTCTAGGTAATAGAACTCTCAATGGTTCCAAAGTAGAACATTTCTCATCTCCAGGTTCCTTTAGGACTCTTCTAACATGGATTCTATTTCTATGGTAACACCCTTGTAATGCTTTTGTCACTCCTTCTCACAACACTTTGCCCTGCTTGTGTGCAAAGCAGTAGTGTGGCGGCAGGTTGGTCTCAGACAGCCAGGCGATGTAGCAGATACTGGTAGCTTCTAATATAGCCCTTATAATGGCCTTATATACATGCTATAACACATTTATAACACTCTTTAATAACCATTTCTCACCACTTTGCCCTGCTTACGTGCCAGTATGACGGTGCGGTTGCTCTCGGACAGCCATGCCTGTTAGCGTTCATAACACTCTTATAACACCTTAATAGAACCCTTATATACATGCTATAACAGGTTTATGACACACTTTATAACTTTTTCTCACCACTTTGCCCTGTTTGCGGGCCAGTATGACAGTGCGGTTGGACTCGGATAGCCAGGCGGTATAGCGGGTCGGTAGGTAGTCCAGCCCTCCGTAGATGTCTTGGCTTATGGCCATGATCTCATCAAAGTCCTCCTCCGTTGCCACGGTGAACTGCAGGCCTGTCTGGGGCGGAGTCTCGGGGAGCTGGGGGCGGGGCAGGCTGTTCTCAATCTTCATCCTTACAGCTGGTGGGGAAGCGAGGGAGGAGAAAGAAAGGGAGGAGGAGGAAGGAAAGGAAAGAGAAAGTGGGGATGGAGGAGAGGAAAAGGGTTGGAGAAGGAAGATGAAGGAGAGAGAAAGGGAGTGAGAGAGAAATGTGGAAAAAAGCAAGGGAGAGAGATAGTTCAATGATGAGATGGGGTAGAGAGAGGATAGGAATGAGGGAGAGAAGATAGAGATGGGGAAGAGAGAGAAAGATAAAGGTAAAGAGAGTGGGACCAAGAGTAGGAGTATAAAGCAAATGGATAGGATTGCACATCTGTTGCTGTAAATGAGAATATGATCTCATTCTATTAATCTGGCAAAGAGTATATATATTTGTCGCTTTATGTAATAGGCCTACAAATCTAGGATCTTAATTTGATTACCCTGATGCAGGAGATCTGTAATGCAGGAAATGTAAAACCTGTAGTGTATTTGAGGTTTAAAAAGGCTTCTGAAGTTTGTCATTTTTTGTCATTTTCCCTTCCAAAAAAATCTATCAATCCCTACATAAATATCCATAAATTATAATCCACTTGGACTGCATTTACACAAGCAGCCCAATTCTGATCTTTTTCCACTAATTGGTATTTTGACAGATCAGCTCTTTTGCCAATAATTGGGCAAAAAAATCTGAATTAGGCTGCCTTTATAAATGCAGACATAATAATTCACATTTTCTGTTCCTGCAAGATTATTTTCCTGCTGTAGCAAACTGGCTCAAATTAAGAACCTACATCTGTACTCATGATTTCCAGGTGTGGGTTGGTGGTCACTTTATACTGAAAGTTATAGATTATTCTCATATCTGTTGATAGTGATTTTATTTAATTACCTTTATTTAACTAGGCAAGTCAGAATAAATTATTATTCCAATGACGGCCTAGGAACAGTGGGTTAACTAACTTGTACAGGGGCAGAACAACAGATTTTTCCCCACAGTGTACTGTTAGCTAGCGAGTTAATGTTAGCTGACTAGCTCACTAGCTAACGCTACGTATACAATCTTATTATTCGTATCTCAGAGCCTTGATTCGGTCTTATGTACTGTAGAAACATTTGAAATTGTGTTTTTTACATTGGATAAAAGCAGAGACACAGAGCTTCAATGGGAAAGCAATTCTGCTTTGAAAGTTGATAACCTTGTAACCTCACTTTTGAGAAAATGGCCTTTGAATTTTTGGTACCTACTGGAGAGCTCCTCTTTGTCTACACCCATTTAGCATAATTCCCACCCTCTTAAGCTTTAGTTCAGCCAATCTCTTTAAGGGTTGATGCGAGCTTCTGTCCTAACAACAGCAGTCAAGCACCCAAGATAATTGGCTAACAGTTATCGCAGTGACATTCTATTACAATGGATACTTGCATAGTGGAGTCTTTTGTTAAGACATGTAGCTAGCTAAACAATGAACCATAATCCCAACTCATGACGTTACTACCCTGCATGAATCTGCAGGTAGCTAACCAACCAGGTTCAATGTTAGCTAGCTAACATTAGACTATAACTAGCAAAGCAAATAGCTCTGAGATACAAGTAATAAGATCATACATGTAACGTTAGCTAGCGAGCCAGCCAGCTAACGTTAGCTAGCTATCTAACAGTACACTTTAACTTGAAATGGAAAGACTTCATGTCAAAATTTGAAACTTGTAATATCTGAAAATGTAACTAGCTAGACTATCTTACCCGGGGTCGGAAATCGGAGTAGATAGCCAGAGCGAATTTACCAGCTACGTCTATCAACAGTTGTCACAGTGACATTCTATTGAAATGGATATTTGCATAGTGGAGTCTTTTGTTAAGACATGTAGCTAGCTAGCTAGCTAAACAATTAACCATAATCACTCATGACGTTACTACCCTGCATGAATCTGCAGGTAGCTAACCAACCAGGATCAATGTTAGCTAGCTAACATTAGGCTATAATTAGCCAAGCAAAATGTATAACAGTGAATAATCAGTGTGTCCTCTGTCCTTGTACCTCCAGTCTGGCATCAATCACTATCAACAGATATGAGAATGATGCATAACATTCAGCACCAAGTCTAGTGACCATCGACCCGCACCGTGTGTTACGAATAGAAAACTGGAATTCATGTGTATTGCAGAAATAGAAAGCATATAAATATGCTAAACATCGTGTTAATCACTCCAAACTGTATATGAACTTTAGTGGTCTTAAGTTTCCCCATTCGAGTCCTGGAGGTTTCTATCACAACCATACACACTGTTTAGATACATCGGTTCTTTAAGCTTCACGACACTCAACCACATCCCAGTAATTCACATCAATGGATGGACTTTTACATCAATGGGTATTGGTCAGACAGAGTAAGTAGCTTCACAACACTTCAGCCACAATGTATTGTGTATTGGTCAGGCAAGACATACACTGTTAGAAAAAAGGGTTCCAAAAGGGTTCTTCGGATGTCCCCGTAGGAGAACCATTTTTTGTTCAAGGGAGAATTGGTTCCACATAGGTTCCATGTGGAACCCTCTGTGGAAAGGGTACTACATGGAAACCAAAAGAGTTCTACCAGGAACCAAAAAGGTTCTACCTGGAACCAAAAAGGGTTGTTCAAATGGTTCTCCTATGGGTTCAGGATAACACCTTTATTTCTAGGAATGTATACCTTTTAACAATCACATCCTAGTGTTTTGACCACAGTGGGTCTTGGTCAGGAAAAATATAGACAACACGACCCTTAACCACACAGACAACATGACCCCTAACCACACAGACAACACAACCCCTAACCACACAGACAACACGACCCCTAACCACACAGACAACACGACCCCTAACCACACAGACAACACGACCCCTAACCACACAGACAACACGACCCCTAACCACACAGACAACACGACCCCTAACCACACAGACAACACGACCCCTAACCACACAGACAACACGACCCCTAACCACACAGACAACACGACCCCTAACCACACAGACAACACGACGCCCTAACCACACAGACAACACGACCCCTAACCACACAGACAACACGACCCCTAACCACACAGACAACACGACCCCTAACCACACAGACAACAGGACCCCTAACCACACAGACAACACGACCCCTAACCACACAGACAACACGACCCCTAACCACACAGACAACACGACCCCTAACCACACAGACAACACGACCCCTAACCACACAGACAACACGACCCCTAACCACACAGACAACACGACCCCTAACCACACAGACAACACGACCCCTAACCACACAGACAACACGACCCCTAACCACACAGACAACACGACCCCTAACCACACAGACAACACGACCCCTAACCACACAGACAACACGAGCCCTAACCACACAGACAACACGACCCCTAACCACACAGACAACACAACCCCTAACCACAGACGGCACTAGTGTAGTTTCTGGTCTGGTCATTGTCAGGATGCCAGGCCACTTTGCCCGTCCAGTTTGGCACCAGTTTGCATGTGGCACGGAATTAGGAGACTGGCATCTGTCCCCCTCCCACTCCTCTCTACCAACCCCCTACCCCCCTAATCCCTTTGGTAACCTCTTTCGATTCCTCGGAAAACACAGTCTCACTCGGAAAACAAACACATTTCTCCAGGCTTGGGAAAATAACGTGGCGAGACGGGCGAGAGGAGCGGAGGGCTCAGGTCGTTGGAATGTGATCCCAGAAAGGTGCAGAGAAGCTTGGGCAGTTAAAGACTGTTTGTATGTGTGTGTGGGTGTGTCTCCGTGCATGTGTGTGTTCTCAGCCCCACGCATACATGGACAGTTAGTGTTATTTGGCCCCAGGGGGAATGAGGCTTCTAGCTGACGCGGTGAAGCAGGGCCGGACATTTCTGATAATCTGTCAATGGGAGATGTGAGTCTGAGCTGGAGAAGGGGCGGCAGGGAGGGAGGGGGAGAGAGAGAGAGGCCGGACGCCTGCATGAGACAGAGAAAACACTGTCTCGCCCCACCAGATCCCAACTCTCTCTCTCTCTCTCTCTCTCTCTCGCTCTCTCTCTTTTTCTCTCTGGTACTTTTCCATCAACTGGCATGCACAGACATGGTGCCGTCAACAATGTGTATAAACCCAGGATGACTGAATTGAAGCCACTGCACAGCCATCTTGGTACTCCTCAATTGTAGCTATAGAAAGGCTTTTATTAATGTCTACATTTGTTTATTCTATTACAGACACCTTAATGCATACTTTTACATTATATTATGTAAGATAAACATAAAAAATATATGTACAGTGCATTCGGAAAGTATTCAGACCGCTTGACTTTTTCCACATTTTGTTACGTTACAGCCATACATTAAAATGTATTCAATTGTATTTTTTCCCTCATCAATCTACATACAATGACAAAGAAAAATGTTTTTTTGATTTTTTTGCAAATGTATAAAAAATAATTAACTGAAATATCACATTTGCATAAGTATTCAGACCCTTTACTCAGTATTTTGTTGAAGCAGCTTAGGCAGCGATTACAGCATTGAGTCTTCTTGGGTATGACGCTACAACCTTGTCACACCTGTATTTGGGGAGTTTCTCCCAACCTTCTCTGCAGATCCTCTCAAGCTACACTACCGGTCAAAAGTTTTAGAACAATAACTCATTCAAGGGTTTTCTTCATTTTTACTATTTTCGACATTGTAGAATAATAGTGAAGACATCAAAACTATGAAATAACACATATGGAATCATGTAGTAACCCAAAAAGTGTTTGAAAAAATCAAAATATATTTTATATTTGAGATTCTTCAAATAGCCACCCTTTGCCTTGATAACAGCTTTGCACACTCTTGGCATTCTCTCAACCAGCTTCACCTGGAATGCTTTTCCAACAGTCTTGAAGGAGTTCCCATATATGGTGAGCACTTGTTAGCTGCTTTACCTTAATTCTGCGGTCTGACTCATCCCAAACCATCTCAATTTGGTTGAGGTCGGGGGATTGTGGAGGCAAAGAAAAGACACGGCGATTGGAACCAAAAATCTTAAATTTGGACTCCAGACCAAAGGACAAATTTCCACCGGTCTGATGTCCATTGCTTGTGTTTCTTGGCCCAAACAAGTCTCTTCTTCTTATTGGTGTCCTTTAGTAGTGGTTTCTTTGGCCTGATTCACACAGCCTCCTCTGAACAGTTGATGTTGAGATGTGTCTGTTACTCCGTGAAGCATTTATTTGGGCTGCAATTTCTGAGGCTGGTAACTCTAATGAACTTATCCTCTGCAGCAGAGGTAACTCTGGGTCTTCCATTCCTGTGGTGGTCCTCATGAGAGTCAGTTTCATTATATCGCTTGATGGTTTTTGCGACTGCACTTGAAGAAACTTTAAAAGTTCTTGAAATGTTCAGGATTGACTGACCTTCATGTCTTAAAATAATGATGGACTGTCGTTTCTCTTTGCTTATTTGACATGTTCTTGCCATTATATGGACTGGTCAAAACACAACTGAATGGCTCAAATGCATTAAGGAAATACATTCCAGAAATTAACTTTTAAGAAGGCACACCTGTTAATTGAAATGCATTCCAGGTGACTACCTCATGAAACTGGTTGAGAAAATGCTAAGAGTGTGCAAAGCTGTGTCGTGGAAATTCTAATCTGTAATGAGGAGAAACAAGGTCAATCACCAATCAGGATATTACTTTATTTAAAATGTATTAATGAGGAAAGCATAGAGCAATTGCTTCTATAATGACGAGGCTGGTAGGCTCAACACTTCCAAGTGTTGTGGCGAGTAGCTCTGACATACGAAGAATACAAATATATTTTATAGAAAAGATACGCCCTTTTAGTCTTCATGACAAACAACAGATGTATGGAATGGGTCACACGGTAAAACTTGATATATGAGAAAGGAGTCTCCCGTAGCCAGATAGCATTTGCTATGAAGACTATACTTACTGTTTAGTCTGGCCTCTAAGATGAGGCTCCGATCTCGTTCCCGGTACTTCATAGCACAGAAACACTAATTCATTCTATGGCATAAATCAATTGTCAACTTCAGATACTCCCATCTCAAGTAAAACCCCTTCTTGACCACACGCCTGGACAAGCTCACGGAGGGGACTGAGCCTCTGGGTCATACACTACCCCAGGATAGGTGCAACATCAGAGATGACATACAATGGTTCCAGGCACTACCGCACACATCTTTTCTTAAACATTATCTACTCCAAGGCCAAAGGAGGGAGTGACTGGCGCACAGACATTGTGGAGACAAGTAATTGGTTCCCCATTAATCACACCATCCTTTCACATGGTTTAGAATAGGTAAAGACACATTCACATGGTTTAGAATAGGTAAAGACACATGGTTTAGAATAGGTAAAGACACATGGTTTAGAATAGGTAAAGACACATGGTTTAGAATAGGTAAAGACACATGGTTTAGAATAGGTAAAGACACATGGTTTAGAATAGGTAAAGACACATGGTTTAGAATAGGTAAAGACACATGGTTTAGAATAGGTAAAGACACATGGTTTAGAATAGGTAAAGACACATGGTTTAGAATAGGTAAAGACACATGGTTTAGAATAGGTAAAGACACATGGTTTAGAATAGGTAAAGACACATGGTTTAGAATAGGTAAAGACACATTCACATGGTTTAGAATAGGTAAAGACACATTCACATGGTTTAGAATAGGTAAAGACACATTCACATATGAAGACAATGTTCCCTCCTGTCCTCTTCTCTTTCTGATATTCTGCATAGCACCAGGGACATGTGAAAGACAAGCCTGACCTCTCCCCTCTCTGGGCCCCAGGTAACCGAGCCCCAGCTGAGGGAGGAAGTGCAGCTGCCAACACCAGAGTCCGAAGGGATACATTTTAATAACAAGCATATCATAAGCATATTATGCAGATAAGACAGGTTTGGTTTACAGGAGTATTTATGGTCCTGCGCCCAGATATTTAAATGATTACTTTCCTCGTGTTAGGGATGCACACAATCACAGCACCAGATCAGGTGTGCTTATACAGGTTCAGGAGTAATGCTGGGAAAGGTACTTTCTTGTATACTGGAGCCTCAGAATGGAATGAGTTGCCTCTGCCTATAAAAACAACGTCCTCTCTGGGCAGCTTTAAAAAATAAAGTAAAATCTGTTTGATGTCCTCTGTGCCCATATGAATAACCCCTATGATGTAACTGGAATGATGAGATAGATGTTCTTCTTCTCTGTTTTTGTTTTATTATTTCACTGCCATACTGTGTTGGATCTTGGCTAGCCATCTTGTCTCAAGAGGACCACAATGGAAATAAGTCCCAGACTTTATTGTGTGTTATCCTCGATGATTTTATTCATGTGCATGTATGGCTTTTAAGTTTTATGTGTGCTTGTTTTTTTTAAATGGTCGAATTAATAAACTAAACTAAACTAAGTAAAGGCCCGGTGTTACAACCTGCTGTATCGTTCCATTAATACAAGACTAGTAAAGGCCCAGTGAAATAATAACTAATTTTATTCAGATTTTTCAGGAGGTGCTGTAGCACCCTTAAGCACCCCTACTTCCCGCCGCTATGGATGTTCTGCATGATGTTCTTGCTCACAGTTGGACGGTAGGCAGGTTGTTTCTGCATGATGTTCTTGCTCACAGTTGAATGGTAGGCAGGTTGTTTCTGCATGATGTTCTTGCTCAGAGTTGGACGGTAGGCAGGTTGTTTCTGCATGATGTTCTTGCTCACAGTTGGACGGTAGGCAGGTTGTTTCTGCATGATGTTCTTGCTCACAGTTGGACGGTAGGCAGGTTGTTTCTGCATGATGTTCTTGCTCACAGTTGAATGGTAGGCAGGTTGTTTCTGCATGATGTTCTTGCTCACAGTTGGACGGTAGGCAGGTTGTTTCTGCATGATGTTCTTGCTCACAGTTGGACGGTAGGCAGGTTGTTTCTGCATGATGTTCTTGCTCACAGTTGGACGGTAGGCAGGTTGTTTCTGCATGATGTTCTTGCTCACAGTTGGACGGTAGGCAGGTTGTTTCTGCATGATGTTCTTGCTCACAGTTGGACGGTAGGCAGGTTGTTTCTGCATGATGTTCTTGCTCACAGTTGGATGGTCGGCTAAGCCACGGCTCTAGTTTGCTACTGTACATTAAAACATTAAAGGTTCCTCCAAGAATCCCTCAACTAACCGAATGTACAAATATGAACCATTGACTAGCAATGGTTCCTTAAGGAACTCCAGGTGTTCTTTGAGGATCTCCAGGTGTTCCTTGAGGAACTCCAGGGTTCTTTGAGGATCTCCAGGTGTTCCTTGAGGAACAGGAGATATGGATGCGTCAAACTCAAACGATCATTCCCTATTGAAACATACAGTAAACTATGTCCTTTAACAACATTGGACGGTAGGCAGGCAAAGTAGTGTACAAAGAGGCACTGAGTGATATGCTCAAACCACATACTGTATACTGTAATATATCAACAGAATGTAATAGAACAGAACAGAATATAATCCATCTGCCCCGAATTGTTTCTCTCTTCCTTTGAAACAGCAGTGAAACGGACTAGTAGTCACATGATGTCAACAGAGGAGGACAGCAAAGAGGAGGATTTAGGCTATACAGTGCTGAAGTCACACTGTTGTGGTGCTCTGACTACACACACACACACAAACCACACAGACAGTACATAATCACACACACACACACACACACACACACACACACACACACACACACACACACACACACACACACACACACACACACACACACACACACACACACACACACACACACACACACACACACACACACACACACAACTGTCCTGTAATAAACACAGAGGACTTGACAGAGATTAGAACACTACTGTATGTTATCCCTTTACGTAATTGAAGGGACACGGCGACAGATGTGTCAAGGTTTGAAATAGATGTCTGCATCCCAATTATTCCCTATTTAGTGCACTACTTTTGGCCCTTCCCAACAATGCAGAGAGAAAGAAAATAGAGAAATAATAGAAAAGTAAAACAAAAATAAAACTAGTAATATATACATGATAACTGGGCTATATACAACGGGTACCAGTACCAAGTCAATGTTTTTTTTTTTTTTTTTTTTCACCTCTATACTATTGCTGTAGACATCTGCTCTTTTATTTTTTATTTTTTTATTTCACCTTTATTTAACCAGGTAGGCTAGTTGAGAACAAGTTCTCATTTGCAACTGCGACCTGGCCAAGATAAAGCATTGCAGTTCAACACATACAACAACACAGAGTTACACATGGAATAAACAAACATACAGTCAATAATACAGTAGAAAAAAGAAAACAAAAAGTCTATATACAGTGAGTGCAAATGAGGTAAGATAAGGGAGTTAAGGCAATAAATAGGCCATGGTGGCGAAGTAATTACAATAAAGCAAATAGACACTGGAATGGTAGATGTGCAGAAGATGAATGAGCAAGTAGAGATACTGGTGTGCAAAGGAGCAAGATAAATAAATAAATACAGTATGGGGATGTTGGATGGGCTATTTACAGATGGGCTATGTACAGGTGCAGTGATCTGTGAGCTGCTCTGACAGCTGGTGCTTAAAGCTAGTGAGGTAGTGATTTTTGCAGTTCATTCCAGTCATTGGCAGCAGAGAACTGAAGGAAAGGCGGACAAAGGAGGAATTGGCTTTGGGGGTGACCAGTGAGATATACCTACTGGAGCGCGTGCTACGAGTGGGTGCTGCTATGGTGACCAGTGAGCTGAGATAAGGCGGGGCTTTACCTAGCAGAGACTGTAGATGACCTGGAGCCAGTGGGTTTGGCGACGAGAGTGAAGCGAGGGCCAGCCAACGAGAGCGTACAGGTCGCAGTGTTGGGTAGTATATGGGGCTTTGGTGACAAAACGGATGGCACTGTGATAGACTGCATCCAATTTGTTGAGTAGAGTATTGGAGGCTATTTTATAAATGACATCGCCGAAGTCGAGGATCGGTAGGATAGTCAGTTTTACGAGGGTATGTTTGGCAGCATGAGTGAAGGAGGCTTTGTTGCGAAATAGGAAGCTAATTCTAGATTTAATTTAGGATTGGAGATGCTTATGTGAGTCTGGAAGGAGACTTTACAGTCTAACCAGCCACCTAGGTATTTGTAGTTGTCCACATATTCTAAGTCAGAGGGACGGACGGGCAGGTGCGGGCAGCGATCAGATGAAGAGCATGCATTTAGTTTTACTAGCATTTAAGAGCAGTTGGAGGCCATGGAAGGAGAGTTGTATGGCATTGAAGCTCATCTGGAGGTTAGTTAACAGTGTCCAACGAAGGGCCAGAGTTATACAGAATGGTGTCGTCTGCGTAGAGGTGGATCAGAGAATCACCAGCAGCAAGAGCGACATCATTGATGTATACAGAGAAGAGAGTCGACCCGAGAATTGAACCCTGTGGCACCACCATAGAGACTGCAAGAGGTCCGAACAACAGGCCCTCCGATTTGACACTGTAACGTTCGTCTTGCGTAGAGAGATTGGACCAAGGCGCAGCGGGTGATGAAGACATGAATGAATTTATTTAACAAGACGTAAACGAACACTAACACGAAAATATACTTGAAAAATTACAAAACAACAAAACGACGTAGACAGTCCTGAACTTGAGCACTTACATAAACACGAAGAACGCACGAACAGGAACAGACTACACAAACGAAACAGTCCCGTGTGGTAACACATACAGACACGAGATACAACCACCCACAAACAAACAGTGAGAACACCCTACCTTAATATGGTTCTCAATCAGAGGAAACGTCAAACACCTGCCTCTAATTGAGAACCATATCAGGCAACACATTAACCCCAACATAGAAACACAAAACATAGACTACCCACCCAGCTCACGTCCTGACCAACTAAACAAAGTTAAACAAAGGAAAAATAAGGTCAGGAACGTGACAGACACACTGAACTCTATCAGAGAAGTAGTTGGTAAACCAGGCGAGGCAATCATTTGAGAAATCAAGGCTGTTGAGTCTGCCAATAAGAATGTGGTGATTGACAGAGTCGAAAGCCTTGGCCAGGTCGATGAATACGACTGCACAGTAATGTCTCTTATCGATGGCGGTTATGATATCATTTAGGACCTTGAGCGTGGCTGAGGTGCACCCATGACCAGCTCTGAAACCAGATTGCATAGCTGAGAAGGTACGGTGAGATTCAAAATGGTCGGTAATCTGTTCGTTAACTTGGCTTTCGAAGACCTTAGGGTCTAGGATAGATATAGGTCTGTAGCAGTTTGGGTCTTGAGTGTCTCCCCCTTTGAAGAGGGGGATGACCGCTGCAGCTTTCCAATCTTTGGGAATCTCAGACGATACGAAAGAGAGGTTGAACAGGCTAGTGATGTGCAGGGGTATGAGGTAATCATGGTAGATACATATAACTAGGAATAAATTGACAGATAGTAAACAGTAGCAGCAGCGTATGTGATGAGTCAAAAGTGTTAGTGCAAAACAGGTCAATGCAGATAGTCCGAGTAGCTATTTGGTTAACTATTTACCGACCTATTTAGCAGTCTTATGGCTTGGGGGTAGAAGCTGTTCAGGGTCCCGTTATTTCCAGACTTGTTAATCGGTACCGCTGAGAGAACAGTCTATGACTTGGGTGGCTGGAATCTTTGACAAGTTTTAGGGCCTTCCTCTGACACCGCCTGGTATAGAGGTCCTGGATGGCAGGGAGCTTGGCCCCAGTGATGTCCTTGGCTGTCCACACTACCCTCTGTATCGCTTTGCAGTCAGATGCCAAGCAGTTGCAAAACCGAGGGCTGTGGCAGTCATGAAATTTTGTCAGCCGGTGATTGTCAAGCAATTAACTTCCGTCTCACAGTAAATTACCATTAATTAACATAAACACATTTAGCATCTCTAGGCTTCCACGCATAGCCAACAAGTCACTGATGCAAACCTTTGGAACAGGTCTAAATAAACATGATATGAAGAAAATGTAGTCTATTTCAGAAGAACAGAATAGCATACACTGAGTTGTCCTTATGTTAGGCCGTGAGCTGGCTATGTCATATGGCTGTGGGCTACACTAGTTCAGACAAAATTTCCTTCGAATTCTGTGGCATTATTTTATATTATTTATAGTATAAATAATACAATTGACTGAATAAAATAGCAAGGATATTTTCTCCAAAAAATAGTGTCCGAACATGGGGCTATTTTGTGTTAAGCGGTTAACAAAGACACTGGTCCTCCTAAATGCTTAATTTAGAGTTATTTATGCAACTTTAGTTGTGATACAAACGTTGGGCTATATTATATATATTTTTTTAAACATTCGAAGGCTGCATGATGTGACTCTAATGATGATATGAAAAAAGTCACATGAAAGACATGAGCTCTGATATGTTTCTTACGCAGGCTACACACACTTCATCAGTCTCTCATTCACAATTTGAGATGCACTTGATAATGCCTAGAATTTCACGGCGGCATCCCCTTTGTATGGCTGTAATGCCCCTAGCCTTTTGCGGCTAGTGGCCGTTGTACCCTTGGGCAAAATATAATAATTAGAATTCCCTTCTCCCGGCTGCCTGCTCCGAATCACCTCTCACTCACATGGCTTTCTCAGATATCTCAATTCTTATTAGCCAATGCCAATGCCCATCACGTGATCGGGTCCTTCTCACAGGCTACAAGTGAAGACAGACACATCTTGGACCT
The DNA here is from genome assembly GCF_045679555.1 of Salvelinus alpinus. NCBI lineage: Eukaryota > Metazoa > Chordata > Actinopteri > Salmoniformes > Salmonidae > Salvelinus > Salvelinus alpinus. The sequence goes on from NC_092116.1 coordinate 24,330,260, forward strand.
TATTGAATTCCGAGGTGCATATTGAAGATGTTGGAAGAACTGTCCAGATTTACTTTTCGTCAGCCAACAAGATGATTAGGCCTAACGAACAGCAAAAGTACTAGCCTATGTCAATCTACTCTCCCCCATAGTAAAAAGTTGACCTATTCTAGTGGTCAACTTGTCCTTCTGTGCGAGAAATAAATATTCCAAGCATAGTCTGGGACAGTTGTGGGATGCGATAGATCTCAAATGAATACAACCACTAGCATAAAAAAACAGGCTGATGCAACAGATCAGAATGTTTAGCTTAAAATTTTGATAAACTAAACTCAGCAAAAAATTAAACGGCCCTTTTTCAGGACCCTGTCTTTCAAAGACAATTTGTAAAAATCCAAATAACTTCACAGATCTTCATTCCCATGCTTGTTCAATGAACCATAAACAATTAATGAACACGCACCTGTGGAACGGTCATTAAGACACTAACAGCTGACAGACAGTAGGCAATTAAGGTCACAGTTATGAAAACTTAGGACACTAAAGTGGCCTTTCAACTGACTCTGAAAAACACCAAAATAAAGATGCCCAGGGTCCCTGCTCATCTGCGTGAACGTGCCTTAGGCATGCTGCAAGGAGGCATGAGGACTGCAGATATGACCAGGACAATAAATTGCAATGTCCGTACTGTGAGATGCCTAAGACAGCGCTACAGGGAGACAAGACGGACAGCTGATCGTCCTCGCAGTGGCAGACCACATGTAACAACACCTGCACAGGATCGGTACATCCGAACATCACACCTGCGGGACAGGTACAGGATGGCAACAACAACTGCCCGAGTTACACCAGGAATGCACAATCTCTCCATCAGTGCTCAGACTGTCCGCAATAGGCTGAGAGAGGCTGGACTGACGATTAGTAGGCCTGTTGCAAGGCAGGTCCTCACCAGACATCACCGGCAACAATGTCGCCTATGGGCACAAACCCACCATCGCTGGACCAGACAGGACTGTCAAAAAGTTCACTTCACTGACGAGTTGCAGTTTTGTCTCACATGGGGTGATGGTCGGATTCGCGTTTATCGTCGAAGGAATGAGCGTTACACCGAGGCCTGTACTCTGAAGCGGGATTGATTTGGAGGTGGAGGGTCCGTCATGGTCTGGGGCGGTGTGTCACAGCATCATCGGACTGAGCATGTTGTCATTGCATGCAATCTCAACGCTGTGCGTTACAGGGAAGACATCCTCCTCCATCATGTGGTACCCTTCCTGCAGGCTCATCCTGACATGACCCTCCAGCATGACAATGCCACCAGCCATACTGCTCGTTCTGTGTGTGATTTCCTGCAAGACAGGGATGTCAGAGTTCTGCCATGGCCAGCGAAGAGCCCGGATCTCAATCCCATTGAGCACGTCTGGGACCTGTTGGATCGGAGGGTGAGGGGTAGGGCCATTTCCCCCAGAAATGTCCGGGAACTTGCAGGTGCCATGGTGGAAGAGTGGGGTAACATCTCACAGCAAGAACTGGCAAATCTGGTGCAGTCCATGAGGAGGAGATGCACTGCAGTACTTAATGCAGCTGGTGGCCACACCAGATACTGACTGCTACTTTTGATTTTGACCCCCCCCCCCCCCCCCCTCTTTGTTCAGAGACACATTATTCAATTTCTGTTAGTCTGTGGAACTTGTTCAGTTTATGTCTCAGTTGTTGAATCTTGTTATGTTCATACAAATATTTACACATGTTAAGTTTGCTGAAAATAAACGCAGTTGACAGTGAGAGGACGTTTCTTTTTTTGCTGAGTTTATTAGGCTCTTTCTTCACATTATAAGCGCAGCGGTGTGCACAAGGCAGTAGGCTATAAGCGCGAATGTTCCTAAATGCAATCAATTAGCAGGAAAACGCCATTCTCAAAAGTGACCACAAATGCAATTATGCATTATGCATTATTATAATGGTGCATTTATATGGTGAAAATTATCTTCCCCAAACTTGAAACTCAAGCGCCGCCTATGCATGCCAGTTAGGGTCTACACCGGTTGTAAAGTGGATTAATGTGCTTCATTTCAAGAAGTTATTTGGCCACTTTAGTTGTGATACAAACCTTATCAAAACATACAGTGCATTCGGAAAGTATTCAGACCCCTTGACTTTTTCCACATTTTGTTACGTTACAGCCTTATTCTAAAATTGATTAAATTGTTTTTTCCCCTGATCAATATACACAAAATACCCCATAATAACAAAGCAAAACAGGTTTTCAGACATTTTTGCAAATGTATAAATAAAAAAGATTTATTTGTAAATCACATTTACATAAGTATTCAGACCCTTTACTCAGTACTTTCTTGAAGCACCATTGGCAGCGATTACAGCCTCTTCTTGGGTATGACGCTATAAGCTTGGCACATCTGTATTTCGGGAGTTTCTCCCATTATTCTCTGCTGATCCTCTCAATCTCTGTCAGGTTGGATGGGGAGCGTCGCTGCACAGCTATTTTCAGGTCTCTCCAGAGATGTTCAATCAGGTTCAAGTCTGGGCTCTGGCTGGGCCACTCAAGGACATTCAGAGACTTGTCTCGAAGCCACGACTGAGTTGTCTTGGCTGTGTGCTTAGGGTCGTTGTCCTGTTGGAAGGTGAACCTTCTCCCCAGTCTGAGGTACTGAGCGCACTGGAGCAGGTTTTCATCAAGGATCTCTTTGTACTTTGCTCCATTCAGCTTTTCCTCGATCCTGACTAGTCTCCCAGTCCCTGGTGCTGAAAAACATCCCCACAGCATGATGCTGCCACCACCATGCTTCACCGTAGGGATGGTGCCAGGTTTCCTCCAGACGTGACGCTTGGCATTCAGTCCAAAGTGTTCAATCTTGGTTTCATCAGACCAAAGAATCTTGTTTCTCATGGTCCAAGAGTCCTTTAGGTACCTTTTGGCAAACTCCAAGCGGGCTGTCATGTGCCTTTTACTGAGGAGTGGCTTCCGTCTGGCCACTCTACCATAAAGCCCTGATTGGTGGAGCGCAGCAGAGATGGTTGTCCTTCTGGAAGGTTCTCCCATTTCCACAGAGGAACTCTGGAGCTCTGTCAGAGTGACAATTGGGTTCTTGGTCACCTCCCTGACCAAGGACCTTCCCCCCTGATTGATCACTTTGGCCGGGCGGCCAGCTCTAGGAAGAGTCTTGGTGGTTCCAAACTTCTTCCATTTAAGAATGATGGAGGCCACTGTGTTCTTGGTGATCTTCAAGGCTACAGACATTTGTTGGTACCCTTCCCCAGATCTGTGCATGACACAATCCTGTCTAAGAGCTCTACGGGCAATTCCTTCGACCTCATGGCTTGGTTTTTGCTCTGAAATGCACTGTCAACTGTGAGACCTTATATAGACAGATGTGTGCCTTTCCAAATTATGTCAAATCAATTGAATTTATCACAGGTGGATTACAATCAAGTTGAAGAAACATCTCAAGGATGATCATTGGAAACAGGATGCACCTTAGCTCACTTTCAAGTCTCATAGCAAAGGGTATTTTTTTTTAAATATATTGCTACAATTTATAAAAACCTATTTTCACTTTGTCATTATGGTGTATTGTGTGTAGATTGATGAGGAAACAAACTCATTTAATCCATGTTAGAATAAGGCTGTTACATTACAAAATGTGGAAAAGGGAAGTGGTCTCAATACTTTCCGAATGTACTGTATAGGCCTGTGCGACTATGATTTGAAAAATTCACAAAGAAAAGGCATGCGCTCTTTCTTTCCTTACTGCACAAAAGCTGGGCATGATTCACAACCGATAGGCTAATATTGACACCCATCAGACTATTCTTGATTTAATTTTGTCTTTACATATACTAAATAATATATGTGTTAAATTTGTTTTTATTTAGAACGGATCATTATCATGCACATGTCTCGAAACAGGGGCAGGGGGTGGAAAAATGTAATCTCTGCACTTAAATAGCGAATGGAGGACGCTGTTTCCTGTGTTTCCTTTTCATGCCAGACAGGTAGGCTATACTCCTGTTGTAAAGAGAAGAAATGTGCTTAATATTAGGAAAGTTGAGAAATAAATATAGTAGGCTTAGCCTATTTAGGCTTAGCTGATGGGATCCTCCTCTTTTTAATAGAGGCCATCACTCTGTTTTCTCACGCAATTGCATAGCCTATAGAAATGTTGCGCAACATGAGCTCATGGGCTCTCATGAAGTGTTCGATTAGATTTCCCATCACATTTGCATTGATGTCAGATTTATTAGATGGACAATAGAGTGCTGAGTACCAGGCAGTTAGCAAGTTTGGTAGGCTACTAATGACCAGCAGCAGTATCAGAGTTTGGAGAAGCATAGTAGGCTACTAATGACCAGCAGCAGCATCAGAGTTTGGAGAAGCCTAGTTACCGTGACTAAACGGTCACATGGAATTTGACTGCCTTCATGACTCGTGACCGCCGGAGTGGCTGTAATACGGACACTGTAACAGCCCTAACCATACCAGTCGTGGGTGAACAGGGAGTACAGGAGGGGATTAAGCCGTATCCCTGAGGGGCCCCCATGTTGAGGGTCAGCGTGGCGGATGTGTTGTTGCCTACCTTCACCACCTGGGGGAGTCACATCTGGATGTCCAGGACCCAGTTGCAGAGGCAGGTCCCAGGGTCCTGAACTTAGTGATGAGCTTGGAGGTCACTATGGTGTTGAAAGCTGAACTGTAGTCAATGAACAGCATTCTCACCTAGGTGTTCCTTTTGTCCAGGTGGGAAAGGGCAGTGTGGAGTGCAAAAGAGATTGCGTCATCTGTGGATCTATTGGAGCGATATGCGAATTGGAGTGGGTCCAAGGTGTCTGGGATGATGGTGTTGATGTGAGCCATGACCAACCTTTCAAAACATTTAATGGCTACAGATGTGAGTGCTACGGGGCGATAGTCATTAGGCAAGTTACCATGGCATTCTTGGGCTGCTTCAAACATGTTGGCATTACAGACTTGGTCAGGGACAGTTTGAAAATGTTAGTGAAGACACGTGCGTGTTTGGTTTATTCGGATCCCCATTCGATTTTG
>NC_092116.1:24340297-24369196 GCF_045679555.1 Salvelinus alpinus
TTGCCCCTATCAGGGGTGGCCGTTCATAATAAAACATAAAACTGCTCAGGCGGGACAATGGTGCAAGGCTCTCCGCCTCCTCCCCTTCACCTCTGCTCCCCCACCTCTTCCCCTCTGCCTCACCAGCACCTATAGACTGAATAATCTCCCAGTCTACGTCCCAAATAGCATCCTATACCCTATATAGTGCACTACTTTTCACCAGAACCCCTATGGACCATCGTCAAAGTAGTGCACTACATAGGGAATATGGCACCATTTGTGCCACACTCCCACTCCCTCGGGCATGCTCTTTGAAAATGCTTTAGGCTAATGTCCCAAACAGCTTACTTACTCTGAGTCTATCAGGCTACTTGTTACGGAGCCTCTGTTAAAAGCTGCTTTGCTATATTTTCATAGACAGATGGAAGGATGCTAGCATAGAAGAGACTTGCTAGAAAGTTGTAAATGTGCAAGGTGCAGAGGGATGGAAGGATGGAGGATGCTACAAGGTGTTAATACATTTGTCTGACTGACACAGCGTTGGAGGAAAGAGAAAGACATACAGGAGAGACAGATAGATAGATATATACAATAAAAGTGAGAGAAAAAGAGAGATAGAAACAGAACGAGAGTGAAAGAGAGAGAGGGGGGAGATAGAGAGAGAGAGGGGTTGGAAATAGAGAAAGATGTGGAGATAGAGAGAGGGGGAGATAGAGAGAGGGGGGAGATAGAGAGTGAGATGAGGCGAGATAGAGGGGGGAGATAGCGAGAGAGGGGGGAGATAGAGAGAGAGAGGGGGGAGAGAGAGAGAGAGAGAGAGAGAGTGGGGAGATAGAGAGAGAGAGTGGGGAGATAGAGAGACCGAAAGAGTGAGAGAATGCATAAGAGTAAAGGGAGAGAGGTCGAGTGAGAGCGAGAGGATGAACGACAGCGACAGAGTGGGATGAAAGAGAAACGTGTCTATCTATAAAATGTTGGGCAGTTGATGCTTCGAATCTGCTCTCATCTTCCAACTGTCCCTTGATGCGTCTAATCATGAGTACACAGTCACGTCTCCCCTCTTTCATTCCCGAATTCCAAACTGCCAAGTGGAATCAGATCACAAAGCAGGCCGAGGGAAGGAGCAGACACGCGAGCGCACGCACACGCGCTCTTTGGCGCACGGCACGCGCACTGTATGGGCAGGTTGGATAGAAGAATAAGTCTCACTCCGTCTCCAGCACTCACCTCCTCGTGCTGCCCGTGACCGAGTATCTCAACCCCAATGGAATGTGGAGAAATAAAACCCGCCATAGGCTAGAAAATAACCATTGTCCATAATGCATGCATAAAATGTGCGCCTATACATTTTCTTTACAATTGAAGGTAAACTTATACCTAGAATTACAGGAATTGCTGTTATAGGTAATTTCTGAGAAATAGCCTAAGTTTATAGGCCTACCTAGGGACCTACGTAAATGGCACCACACGTGCACCAGCGTATAGAGAACCTCACAATTGTAGTTGTCACGACTCTTCTAACCAAGCACATGCTGTATGCAGACACACTGGAGGCGGGCGTACCGCTCAGAGGCTCCCTTACCGCTACAATGGCATTGCGCACATACGTTTTCATAGAACACATGTACGCACCCGAAATTTAAGGAATACTCCGAATCAATGTTGTGGATAAAGGAATTATTCATCATAACTTGGCAACTCTGCCCCCTTATATCCCCCGATTCCGCCCGCACCCATCTGTCCGTATGGGACTGCTTTTGCCGGGGCTTTCAGCGTTCCACATTGACTGCATAGCTATCATTGGATATAAGAAACAAATATCACAAAAGTGATGCCGCAAGGTGATATCTGATAAACATATGTGCGTTTTCTTTTTCGTTTCAGACTATGCATTTATTAAATTAGTCTGAGGCGCTGTCAGGTACAGGATTGCATCCTCAACGGTGATTGGATGAATCTTTGATCATATCAATATTTAATCATATGGGCTACCGGCATCACTCACCCCTATGCATTGCATATAGGCCTAGAACACAGACAGACACACAATGCCATAATGCTATACAGTAGAATATCAAACCTACATTAGGCTTCAAATGTGGAGTATGAACCCGTTTCCTTAGACTATCCATCGAATCATTGTGTTAGCTGTACCATCCCGTTACTCAGTCTGATAAATTCCTTAAATTGGACACAAAATGGCGGATAAGAATAGGATGGTGGGACAATCGGTTCCTAATATGAGAAAATGCTTGGTACAAAAACTGAAGGTTATGCAGAAAACCCGACCACACGTAGGCTATAGGCTACATTGCCTCTATGAAAACAGTATTTAGAAGTGAGAAAAAAAATATTCGTTAGAATATTATTTAAAAAATATTACGAAATCATAATGATCGATCATAGATGGATACCGTTATCGTAAGTGATCGATAGGCTAGACTATGTTCACAGCCGACAACGTGCTCCAAATATCTAGCGCTGCCGGCCGGTGGATTTTTCCCCCTCTTACCGTTAGTGAAGCCCGTAGGTCTCGTGCGGGTGTTGACGGTAACAACAGGCAGGTGTATTGCCAGGTGCGAGAGGTGGATGGTTACAGCGGCTACTGTTCAGTTTCAGGATAAAATAAAAATTATCCCAGCCACTGGCTCGAACTTTCAATATAAGAGATGTATAAGTTTAAGCCCCTCCTACAAACCCTCTCCCCCTCGTAGTAGGCTAGGCTAGGCTATCCTGTCTAACCTCACACCATCATCTCCAGTATAGCCCCCTCTCTCTCTCTCTCTCTCTCTGTCTCTCTCTCTCTCTGTCTCTCTGTCTCTCTCTCTCTCGCTCTGTCTCTCTCTCTCGCTCTCTCTCTCTCTCTCTCTCTCTCTCTCTCTGTCTCTCTCTCTCTCTGTCTCTCTGTCTCTCTCTCTCTCGCTCTGTCTCTCTCTCTCGCTCTCTCTCTCTCTCGCTCTCTCTCGCAATCTGAATTGAATACATTGCTAAAGTAGGCCTAGAAACATGACAATATGAACATTTAATATCGAACACAATTAAAGAGAAAAAATGATTAGGCTATACAGTAGTATAAATTAATTTGTAGTTCACGTTTACTACACAGTATGGAATAGAATAGAAATGGCATGCATACCCTAATTTAATACTAATTGCTTTGTAATTAATGTAATCATATGCATTAAATGATGGATCCCACAGTTAGGAAAGGCTATGATCTTTCTTTCTCATATCATATGGATGAACAGTGGATTCATGAATGCAGCATGCTTATGTTATGTCATAGGCTAACGCCTGCCTTAAGGGAATGTCTATGGCATAAAAAGGCAACGTTTGGTAATATTTAGATACAGTATGTGTACACTGGCTATCCTTAAGCAAACACATGTTGAAGGGAAATAAGAATTCATCTATTATTTATTTTGTATTATTCAATAAAAACATGAACTTAAGAAAGGGGGTGTTTTGTCGGGGGCAAAACGGCCCCCTCTATGGGGTAAAATACTCCCTGAAGATTAGTTTGTTAAAAACCAATTTTATATGTTTTATTTTGGAATTTCAGAGTCATTGAACCTCAAAAGCTAAAGTCTAGGTATCTTATTTCAATAAAATAAATCAAATATCGGAACAAAATTACTTGCACAATATTAATATCCTCACTATGATGAGGTTTTGATGTACTCTTTTATTTTCGCCCTTCCTATCCAAATCATCCTAAAGTATCTCAAAATCTATTGTGTAACTCAAAGAAGTTACTTATAGATAATTTGGAAAATGCTAATAATAAGTATCATTGATTGCCCTGAGGGCAGTTTGCCCCATTAGGGTGGGGGGGTTGGGGTTACTAATTGAATTAAAAACAGATCCAAATATTGTTCTCTAACCAAGTGGATAATTTATCTTTAGGCTCCCCTACTGGTTTAAATAACAACGTTTATACATCTAAGTTCAATTGATTATATATATATATATATATATATATATATATATATATATATATATATTTCAGTGGAGGCTGCTGAGGGGAGGACGGCTCATAATAATGTCTGGAATGGTGTAAATGGAATGGCATCAAACACATGGAAACCATGGAAACCATGTGTTTGATGTATTTGATACCATTCCACCTATTCTGCTCCAGCCATTACCATGAGCCTGTCCCCCCCCCTCCCCAATTAAGGTGCCACCAGCCACCTGTGATATATATATTTTCTAAATGACAAATTATTAGATCAATGTACCTCAAAATCGTTTTGAGAACGCAATGTGTTTTTTTGTCAGAATGACAGCATGGCAGCTGGATGTGGGATGGTTGGATGACTCGGGTCTCGTATCAGTGGATCAGAGCGACTCGTCTTGGAAGTAGTGGGAATAACAGCTGTTATCGTGAGGGAGGGGTGTCATATGAATGCAGCAGTTATCCCCGGCAGCATTACAAATTTGCCCATTTATAGTGCACATTGCTTTAACAGGGTCATAGGGTTCTAGTCAATAATGCACTAGTAGCCTATATAGTGAATAGGGTGCCATTTGGGAGGCCGGCCGGTAATCTCTTGGATCTTCAGAGATTTGGGGAAGTCATCTGGTTTCCGCTGTCCCCAGATTACAACATGTTCTAGTCAGACAATACATTCTAGGTTATGCCTGAATGTGTGGATGAAGTAGATTAAAGGGACATTTTGATGTAAATGGGGTAATGATCATTCACAGCCACGGTCAACATTATCAGATCATTGGTTTTTCATGACACCTTGTGACAGATAGAGATGATGCTTTTATCAGTGGGATATAGCAGTAGTTATAGTTACCCCTGATCTATGGTAAACTAGGGAGTGCAGGATTTTAATCTAGCCCAGCCTTAATAGCGCAAGTGTAGTCTGTTCTGTTAAAATGTGTCTGGAACTACAACATAGACCCACACCCTCTAGTCCTGGGCCAGAGTCGGTGACCACTGGGTTATGGATTGATTTAGTGGTGCTTTTCCATCTACTTACAGCAGTGTGTTGCCAGTGTTTTATGTTAACGTAAGTTCTTGTGTCATTGTGTTTCCATCAGGAGTGTGACACTAAAGACTTGGGGCGAGCAGAATCAACAACCTCTGCATCATTCAAGACTGTCGTTTTGTGAGAAGGTAAGCCTGGGCTTGCCCCCAAATCAGAGCAGGTCCGCCAGAGCCATGGCCCAGTGAGACACGGGTGCCAGTTCGTGTAGATGGGTAAAATGCCGGTGTAAATCCTCATTGTGCACTATCTTATGCTCAGGCTGAGGATAAAGCGTTACGTTTATCCTACAAGGTTATTGAGTCACAAATAATGTTATGTGATTACTTGATTATTAATAACTACTGCATCAGTATGTATCATATTAACAAGCTGTTCTGGCTGCAGAAATATCTAGTTTTCCTAATTTAAGGTTGTTTTGTTGTTAGTTCACATTGTTTCGTTTAGGTGTAACGGATGTGAAATGGCTAAGCTAGTTAGCGGGTACGCGCTAGTAGCGTTTCAATCAGTTACGTCACTTGCTCTGAAACCTAGAAGTAGTGTTGCCCCTTGCTCTGCAAGGGCCGCGGCTTTTGTGGAGCGATGGTCCCTGGTTCGCGCCCGTGTCGGGGCGAGGGGACGGTCTAAAGTTATACTGTTACATAGGCACAACAAGATAACACTTCGACATCATCAAGTTTCATCATCATTTATAGATCGGCAGGTAACGGTTCTGTCGAGCGGCAAGATGTTCTTTACCATTCGGGCCATCAGATTTGCCACCAATGCTCCTTATAGGACACATCACTGCACTCTATACTCTTCTGTAAACTGGTCATCTCTGTATACCCGTCGCAATACCCACTGGTTGATGCTTATTTATAAAACCCTCTTAGGCCTCGCTCCCCCCTATATGAGATACCTACTGCAGGCCTCATCCTCCACATACAACACCCGTTCTGCCAGTCACATTCTGTTAAAGGTCCCCAAAGCACACACATCCCTGGGTCGCTCCTCTTTTCAGTTCACTGCAGCTAGCGACTGGAACAAGCTGCAAAAAACACTCAAATGGACAATTTTATCTCAATCGCTTCATTCAAAGACTCAATCATGGACACTCTTATTGACAGTTGTGGTTGCTTCATGTGATTTATTGTTGTCTCTACCTTCTTGCCCTTGGTGCTGTTGTCTGTGCCCAATAATGTTAGTACCATGTTTTGATCTGCTACAATGTTGTGCTTCTGCCATGTTGTGTTGCTACCATGCTGTTGTAATGCTGTGTTGCTGCCATGCTGGGTTTTCATGTGTTGCTGCCATGCTATGTTGTTGTCTTAAGCCTCTCTTTTAGTGTTGTGGTGTCTCTCTTTTAGTGTTGTGGTGTCTCTCTTTTCATGATGTGGCTTTGTTTCTTATTTAATTTTTAATCCCAGCCCCCGTCCCCGTAGGAGGCCTTTTGATAGGCCGTCATTGTAAATAATAATTTGTTCTTAACTGACTTGCCTTGTTAAATAAAGGTTCAATAAAAATAAATACAAAATAAAAAGTTGACCTTGCCCGATTGGTGCGTGATAGTTATTGCACTGCCTCTTCAACCAGTAGAGGGCGGTAGTGTACAAGGTTGGTGTGTCTGCGTTCTGAATAAACACACGTTTTCAGTACCATTGGGAGATAACTAGTGCGACAGGTCTACTGATTTTGAAGTGATAGTCAGACGAATTAAAACTTTTCCATCAAATAAACTATTGAGTAGAAATATATTCCCTTCTGGTTGAGTTAAAAGCTCTAACACATCACACACTTACCATCGGTAGCGTGGCCGAGCGGTCTAAGGCGCTGGATTAAGGCTCCAGTCTCTTCGGAGGCGCGGGTTCGAATCCCGCCGCTGCCAGGTGATTTTTTGTTATACATTTTGAAAAAATACTTATATAGTTACTACATAATCAATTATATTTCATGTGTATACGTCACGCACTTCAATACAAAATGTAGAACGTGTTTCTCCAGTGGTGCATTGTCCAGACTTCTTAAACCTGCGGTACTCCGTGGTGTATTGATTCTTGAGCAGTACATTTAAATGTGTTGTCAACGCTAGGCACAGAAACATAATTCACTTCTGCCCGGAGAAAATGCAACATTTAGACATTTAAAGATATCTACGAACCATATTAACTAGCTATAGCTATGTGAGACACGTTATTTGTACGTTGGCACGTAGATAACTACCTATAAAGGGAGAGACAAATAGTTTTAACTAGCTCTGGTCTTTCGTGCTACAGACAACGAGTTGCCTCTGCACTCTGTCGTTATTCCATTTATATAGAGGATATACTTTAGTAGCTAACTCGCCGAAGTAACGATGTGGCTAGAGTGCTGGATAATTTGTATATGTGTGTGAAGGGTGTAATTTTTCCAAAATAGGAAAAGGACCTTTGGCCACTTTTCTGAGAAGGGTAGCTACAGCTCAATATGGCAAGTGGGTGTGTCGAAATCGCTCCGCTATAGGTTAGACAAAATATATTTATAACTAACCCAAGATAGTTCATCTGTGTTGTATACAGTAGGAGAACATGAAGCATACTGGGCAGAACCAGGAAGCAGGTGGGCAAAGCCAAGCACGAGATAGCGAGATGCTATTGGCAAGTTGTAGCATGTATTTGCATATTTCTATTAGGGAACGCCTCTTGGGAAGTACGCGTGTGCACAAACTCCATTCGCCCTTGCACTCCTTCTAGTGAGAAAACTTTCTAAACTGGCTTTTATAGCCCCTGTGATGTGCATGGGTTTCCCCTTCTGTCTGTGGGTAGACGGTTTTGATTAAGCTGTGTTTATTTCTTCAGTTTTTTACCACGCAACTACAACTACCGTACATTATACTGCGAGAGTTTGCACTTGTGTTTTGAAGCCAGAGAATGAGTCTGAGTCGTATTTCACAAATCATTTTACATTTTCACTTATGAAAAATACGATTTAAAAATAAATAAAAGTACTGATGGGTGCACTGTTGCTTCATGCGGTGTATGAGTGTGCTTACTGTGACCCTGATACTAGGCACTTAAGCTACTTTCCTAACCGTTGCCGGTGTTGTGACGAAAAGCTCCTCCTAACAGAATTCTCCCCCACCCCGGACTTGCTTGAACGCGCACGCACTCAATTATTCATTGCTGCGACTTGCATGCTAGTTGAGATTTCTGATTACGTTGGGCTGCCTGCCTTTCATTTGATTTTTGTGTCGGTTTGATAGCGGGGGAGGCACTAGTAATGTCTGCAGTTTTCGGTTTGGCTATTTGTTTCAAGTGTTTTAGTCTATAAATACATCTCTTTGACAAAATTCGCCATCTCTCCCATGTCTTATTCGACTAGTAGTTGTTCTGAAATGTTTATTTTTTGCCTACATTTTACTCCCGGCTCTATGTTTAATATAACACACATACATTAATTATTAATTTCGGTTGCCTATCCTGACGTAAAGTTTGTTCTATAGAGAGTATTTGACTCTGATGTGTGCCACAGAAAGCATTTGACTTTAGCCACAAAATTTAGGAATTTAGAAGGGGGAGGATTTCGGCAAGGCTATTCTCTATATATTGTTTCCTATCCCCTTCTATCTTGGGACTGCAAGGCCTGCCTATCAGGACTAGGTTAGGCTTGAGTTCCAGGCGACGGTATCACCTGGAAAACTTTCCATAAAAAGTGGACTAAATGTTCAGTCGAGCTGTTGCAGCTATCCAATATTTGTTTATGCTATTTATTGTATTTTTATATTTGATTTATTGTCATTTTACATCTTATTATGCAAAGATCGAAATGTAACGTTTGTTAACAAACGTAACTTTCTGTGATGTTTTTGTGTTACTGTGTGATAATATTTGTGTATTATCATTATTTTCTTAAACATTACAAAATGTTTCAACAATAAATTTTTATGTTTCTTTATACTCTAATTTTGCTGTCTGTGGCACACTACTGGTCAACATGAGCTACCAAAATGATTCAGAAGTGTGCCAGGCCGGGGGGGGGGGATTTCGCCAGGCAAGAAAATAGCCAAACCGACCCCCCCCCTTCGAAATTGCTTAATTTTGTGGCTAGAGTCAAATACTTTCTGTGGCACACATCAGAGTCAAATACTTTCTAAAGAACAAACTTCACGTCAGGATAGGCAACCGAAATTAATAATTCATGTATGTGTGTTATATTAAACAGAGGAGGGAGTAAAATGTAGGCAAGTAATAAACATTTAAGAACAACTTCTAGTCGAATAGGAATAAGATGAATTTTGTCAAAGAGATTTATTTATAGACTAATACACTTGAAACAAATAACCAAAAGGAAAACTGCAGACATTACTAGTGCCTCCCCGCGATCAAAATGACATAAAAAATCGAATGAAACAGTGCGTGCGCACAAAGGGGGAGCTTTTCGGCACAGCACCGGAAAGTAGTGCATGTCAAGTGGGAGCGTTATTTTATTTAACCTTTATTTAACTAGGCAAGTAAGTTAAGAACAAAGTCTTATTTACAATGGCGGCCTACCCCTAACTCGGACGACGCTGGGCCAATAGCGCGCCGCTCTATGGGACTCCCAATCACGGCCAGTTGTGATGCAGCCCGGAATCGAACCAGAGTATGTGTGACGCCTTTAGCTCTGAGATGCAGTGCCTTAGACTGGTGCAACACTCGGGAGCTCCTGGTGTTGTTGCCGTTCATTCCCTCCCCATTGAGCAATCAATATTAGTTGTTTCTTGTGTAGGCTGCTGTCTTACTTGATATACAATAATGGGAGGGGAAAAAATGGCAGTGATACCCAGTCGGAAGCTTAATTATCATGGTCAGATCTCAGGTTGTCAGGCATGTCCATACAACACCAGTGCACTGGTTGCCGGTTTATTGACTCGTCGTGCAAACCAATGTATGTAGGTATGTCCTTGAGCTGTTCTTGTCTATTGATGTTCTGTATTATGTCATTCTGTATTATGTTTCATGTTTTGTGTGGACCCCAGGAAGAGTAGTTGCTGCTTTTGCAACAGCTAATGGGGACCCTAATAAAATACTAAATAGGCCACACAAAACAGTCTTGAGTGGCAACAAATATGCCAAACTAGCTGACTCGTTTTCCATACACCCACTCCTTTCGACACACCCAATCGCCCGTAATCCGGTTGCCATCTCGTTTTAGATCAATGGAAAAAAGATAGAGAACTACAGTGCACCCTCACGAAAAGTGCAAAACCATGGATAAAACAACCACTCAGCTGGAGGAGACAATCTCCAATGCTGAACGATACAATATAAGATGTTGCCTGTACGAACTGACTGAATACAACGTTGTGGACGTAAAACAAAAAGTAATTGACATTTGTCAGAAGCTAGCGCCCGGTCTTGGTGTGAGTCAGCGAGGCCGTCGACATCGCACACAGGCTGGGCAGGCGAGACAACAATAATTCAGTGAAGTAGTTAATTACTTTTATTGTTGTTACTTTTTATATCCTTTAACACAATGGGTTTACAGGATATTGTAAAAAGAAAAGCATTTTTTCTATTTTGTGAAGAGGCAAAGGAAGATTACATTTTCTTAAAAAAAATGCCATTCATACTCAGAGGATGTGCAATTTTGGAAAAACCAGTGGGAGCTATCAATGAGCTATGGTTATCACATGGTATAAATTATTCTGCAGGGGTCGCTATTCTCAAAGAAAAGTATTAATAACTAAGACTTATACAAGAGGTCACTGGGTCTGTTAGTAATTGAAACTGCTTAAAAACAGTTCTTACTTTGCAATGTTTATGGACATAACTCAAGAAATGCAAATAGAAAAACTATTGGAAGATATAGAAGAGAATGCAAATTCACTCTGAGATAATTTTACTTCTGCAAAGCTGATATTTGGGGGATACTTTAATATGGTCCTACACAATACCATATACTGTACATATATCATGTACTCTAGGAAAATGAATGTATTATCTGCATTCTGTAATTGTATTAATGTTAATGATATATGGAGGTATAGAAAACCTGTGGTAAAAGATTTCTCTTGGAGCAGAAAATACTTCACTCTACAGTGCAGAATAGACTTATGGCTGATATCCAATGATTTAGAACCTAAAGTTGATTAAATTGAGAACTCACCAGCTATTTTAACAGATCATAAAGTACTAAAAATAAAACTGAATCTTTGTGATGACTCACAGAAACGTTCAAATCTAATTTGAAAACTTCACAGCAAATGGTAATTATCTTATTTAACACCAGACATTATCCATTGATGATGATGACTATGAGAAATAGTGTGAATTATTCATGTTTAAGATTAGAAGATTGGCAATGAGGCATGGCAAGGAACATGCATCAAAAAAGAGATTAAGGATTAAAAGCATTGTCAGTGAAATTACTTCCCTATCTGAATGTCAAAACGAAGGTACAGGGATGTATGATATTCAGTTACATAAACTGCTCAATGAATTAGATTCAATTTACAAAGAGAAGGCTAGAGGGGCTTTTGTTACATCAAGAAGACAATGGATGGAGGAAGGCGAGAATAATTCAGAAATTAATGTTTTAAGGAAACTAACAATTGATGGAGCTATGTGAAGATAGTAAAATCTCTACCTTTTGTGGCTAGTTTTTACAGTAATCTTTACAAACTGACTCTTCAACAAGGAAGTTCAGAAATATACTGAACAAAAATATAAATGCAACAATTTCAAAGATTTTACTGAGTTACAGTTTATAGAAGGAAATCAGTCAATTGAAATAAATTAATTCGGCCCTAATCTATGGATTTCACATGACTGGGTTTACAGATATGCATCTGTTGGTCACAGATACCTTTAAAAAAAGGTAGAGGGCGTGCATCAGTCAGTATCTGGTGTGACCACCATTTGCCTCATGCAGAGCGACACATCTCCTTCACATACTATAGAGTTGATCAGGCTGTTGATTGTATCCTGTGGAATGTTGTCCTACTCTTCAATCGCTGTGCAGTTGCTGGATATTGGCAGGAACTGGAACACGCCGTCCTACAAGTCGCTCCAGAGCATCCCAAACATGCTCAATGGTTTACATAGCTGGTGAGTATGCAGGCCATGGAAGAACCGGGGCATTTTCAGCTTCCATGAATTGTGTATAGATCCTTGCGACATGGGGCCACACATTATCATGCTGAAACATGAGGTGATGGCAGCGGATGAATGGCATGACAATGGGCCTCAGGATCTCATTACGGTATCTCTGTGCATTCAAATTGCCATCGAAAAAATGCAATTGTGTTTGTTGTCTGTAGCTTACGGTTGGACGTACTGCCAAATTTTCTAAAACTATGTTGGAGGCAGTTTATGGTAGAGAAATTAACATTCAAGTATTTGGCAACAGCTCTGGCGGACATTTCTGCAGTCAGCATGCTAATTGCACACTCCCTCAAAACTTGAGACATCTGTGGCAATGTGTTGTGTGACAAAACTGCACATTTTAGAGTGGCCTATTATTGTCCCCAGCACAAGGTGCACCTGTGTAATGATCATGCTGTTTAATCAGCTTCTTGATATGCCACACCTGTCAGGTGGATGGATTATCTTGGCAAAGGAGAAATGCTCACTAACAGGGCTGTAAACAAATTTGTGCACAACATTTGAGAGAAATAAGCTTATTGTCCATATGGAACATTTCTTGGCTTTATATTTTTGTTCAGTGTATTTCAGCCAATTATTAATCCAGTAATGTAAATGAGGAATTCAAAACTAAATGTTCCAAAATCATAGTTTCAAAAACAATAAATCCCCGGGGAATTAGGGGTTAATGGCAAAGTTTTACAAAGCCTCTATAGATAACATTACAAAATATATATTCTGGTAGTTTATGATGAATCTATGATGAATTACCCTCTTCCCCAAAGCATGGTCTTTCACACTTCTGAATAATGATTAGAAGATACAAGCCTCCATTTTAGCAAAGCGATAAAAATTTGGCCTGCATGGTATTATGTGTTCTCCTGTCTTGACAGTCTCAAATCTATTTTATCCCAATTACGTAAGACACTGTTTAACTTTATATGGAAATATAAATCTCACAGTGAAAAAATATGTTCTTAAACAGAGTGTGAGGGCAGTCCTACTGTGTTGGCTTAATACAGTTGAAGTCGGAAGTTTTCATACACTTATGTTGGAGTCATTAAAATTAGTTTTTCAACCACTCCACAAATTTCTTGTTAACAAACTATAGTTTTGGCAAGTCGGTTAGGACATCTACTTTGTGCATGACACAAGTCATTTTTCCAACAATTGTTTATTCATCACAATTCCAGTGGGTCAGAAGTTTACATACACTAAGTTGACTCTGCCTTTAAACAGCTTGGAAAATTCCAGAAAATTATGTCATGGCTTTAGAAGCTTCTGATAGGCTAATTTACATAATTTGAGTGAATTGGAGGTGTACCTGTGGATGTATTTCAAGGCCTACCTTCAAACTCAGTGCCTCTTTGCTTGACATCATGGGAAAATCAAAAGAAATTAGTCAAGACCTCAGAAAAAAATGAAGACCTTGACAAGTCTGGTTCATCCTTGGAAGCAATTTCCAAACACCTGAAGGTACCACATTCATCAGTACAAACAATAGTACGCACATATAAACACCATGGGACCATGCAGCCGTCATACCGCTCAGGAAGGAGACGCATTCTGTCTCCTAGAGATGAACGTACTTTGGTGGGAAAAGTGCAAATCAATCCCAGAACAACAGCAAAGGACCCTGGGTACAAAAGTATCTATATCCACAGTAAAACTAATCCTATATCGACATAACCTGAAAGGCCACTCAGCAAGGAAGAAGCCACTGCTCCAAAACTGCCATAAAAAAGCCAGGCTACGGTTTGCAACTGCACATGGGGACAAAGATCGTACTTTTTGGAGAAATGTCCTCTGGTCTGAAAATAGAACTGTTTGGCCATAATGACTATGGCTATGTTTGGAGGAAAAAGGGGAAGGCTTGCAAGGAAGCACGAGGATGGCAGCATCATGTTGTGGGGTGCTTTGCTGCAGGAAGGACTGGTGCACTTCACAAAATAGATGGCATCATGAGGGAGGAAAATTTTGTGGATATATTGAAGCAACATCTCAAGACATCAGTCAGGAAGTTAAAGCTTGGTCGCAAATAGATCTTCCAAATGGACAATGACCCCAAGCATACTTCCAAAGTTGTAGCAAAATGGCTTAAGGACAACAAAGTGAATGTATTGGAGTGGCCATCACAAAGCCCTGACCTCAATCTTATAGAATTGTTTTGGGCAGAACTGAAAAGGCATGTGCGAGCAAGGAGGCCTACAAACCTGACTCAGTTACACCAGCTCTGTCAGGAGGAATGGGCCAAAATTCCCCCAACTTATTGTGGGAAGCTTGTGGAAGGCAACCCGAAACGTTTGACCCAAGTTAAATAATTTAAAGGCAATGCTACCAAATACTAATTGAGTGTATGTAAACTTCTGACCCACTGGGAATGTGATGAAAGAAATACAAGCTTAAATAAATCATTCTCTCTACTATTATTCTGGCATTTCACATTCTTAAAATAAAGTGGTTATCCTAACTGACCTAAGATTTTTACTAGGATTAAATGTCAGGAATTGTGAAAAACTGAATTAAAATGAAATTGGCTATGGTGTATGTAAACTTCCGACTTCAACTGCATTGTTGGTTAAGGGCATGTGACAAACAACATTTGATTTGATAATATAATTACATACATTTTCCATCTCAGATCATGTCAAAAGATTAATGAGCACTGAGCAGTTAGCTGAACTCCTTTGACATTTTTCCACTGGTTCATTTTATTGCCGTTTCAAAGTATGTTGCAACATACAAGGTTATATGGCTATGAAAGCTGCTGAAACGAAACTCTAGAAGTCTAGAGTTCCATGTAAATGCCGTTCTCCTAACAGCGAAATCCTACCGAATTACTTTTGTCGTCACTATAAAAATTACTTATTGACAGTAATTGAAAGTAATTCGGTAGACTTTAATGGATATACAACTAAGTTTTCTATACAACTAAGTTCTCTCTGATAGGACGGAATTACTTTTATCATCATTTTAAAAATGACATTTTAACATTTGCTCATAGCATTAGATGACTTGTAGCACAACTGTCTTAAGATTGTCTACAAGTCCACTGTCCTACTACAGAAACAGAGGTTCTTGCCCTATGGGTTGTTCTGGCTCGGACAAGGCTTACTTTAATGACTGCTATATGTTTGCCTATAGTTTGACTATAAATTGGAATTACTGCAATTTGACTATTCACTTTGCAAGTTTTTCACAAATTCTCAGGTCATATAAACGTTTCCATAATTTGCCAGTTCACTCACAGATACTCTTCGCATTCACGATAAATACCGTGCATATATTTGAGTGTGTTTTTCGGAAGTTCAATACGTTTGGTTTTGAGCATCATTGCAGTGTTGCAATAGGTTGTATACTATATTTTCCCTCACAAATGCACTGAAAATGGACGTATTTACACATCTTGTAGTGTCCGTGAGTTACATTAAATAAAATGCTGTATTAGAACTGTATTCTTATTATTTCAATGTAAAAACATTCTGAAAACGAAATGCCATGTAAAACACACTCCAGGGCCTGTATTCACAAAGTGTCTCAGAGTACGGGTGCTGATTTAGGATCAGGTCCCCCATATCTTGTTCCTTATGATCTGAAAGGAAAACCTGTTCCTAGATCAGCACTAAACCAAACCTAAATTCCAGGTGAGATATTTCAAAGATTATTCAAGATTTTCTTTTCAGTTTTAAGAGTCAAATGTGCTATCCATACCAGCAAATGAGTTTTAATATTCATTTCATTCATCTATTTTCATTACATAAAATGCATAATAAAAATAATTCTATAACAATAACCTACTCATTTAACAGCTTTAATATTTTTCAAATTCTCACCATGTATAAATGTTAAACAGAATGGTTGCTCCTTAGCA
This sequence comes from Salvelinus alpinus, assembly GCF_045679555.1. Classification (NCBI taxonomy): domain Eukaryota; kingdom Metazoa; phylum Chordata; class Actinopteri; order Salmoniformes; family Salmonidae; genus Salvelinus; species Salvelinus alpinus. The sequence continues at coordinate 24,356,233 of NC_092116.1, forward strand.
ATCATGGGTTTCCTGGGAGACTATGGGAGACTTTCTATGGAGTTTTCTAATATTGATGGCTCTTATAGGTAAGACCCCATTCAAATGTTTAGTATTATGTTTTTTGAATGGCAGATGTCATTTTAAACTGCATTTAACAGTTGGTAACTTAAGTTAGTATTAGTCATCAGCAATGCACATGCAATGGATATACAACTAAGTTCTCTCTTATTGATTGCTGCAAAATCCCATACTTAATGGATATACAACTAAGTTCTCTCTTATTGATTGCTGAAAAGTCCATATTTAATGGATATATAACTAAGTTCTCTCTTATGGATCGCTGTCAGACCCCGTACTTAATGGATATACAACTAAGTTCTCTCTTATGGATCGCTGTCAGACCCCGTACTTAATGGATATACAACTAAGTTCTCTCTTATGGATCGCTGTCAGACCCCGTACTTAATGGATATACAACTAAGTTCTCTCTTATGGATCGCTGTCAGACCCCATACTTAATGGATATACAACTAAGTTCTCTCTTATTGATCGCTGTCAGACCCCGTACTTAATGGATATACAACTAAGTTCTCTATTATTGATCGCTGTCAGACCCCATACTTAATGGATATACAACTAAGTTCTCTCTTATTGATCGCTGTCAGACCCCGTACTTAATGGATATACAACTAAGTTCTCTCTTATGGATCGCTGTCAGACCCCGTACTTAATGGATATACAACTAAGTTCTCTCTTATTGATCGCTGCAAAATCCCGTACTTAATGGTTAGGCTAATTAAGTTGCATGGAATATTCTGTTATCATAGGTGTGGTTATAAAATGCATTTGACTGCTGGAGAAATTATAGTCAGCAATATAATATATATATATACACTGTTTAATATATGTATACTGTATAAAATATACTGTATAATATATGTACTGTACTTCTGATTATTTTAATAGGTATTTATGATACAATTACATTTGTATGTCTTTGTAATTGATGCATGTATGTATTGTAATGTATGTAGTAATGTATTTATCAGTTGATGCTTGTAATCAATATCTAGTGAAAACGTGTTTTAAATGTTTTCCAACTCTGTGCATTTAGACAAATGGTAGACAGGGAGTATAGGTAATGGTAAGAGGTTAAATGATGTTCAACAAGACCTGAGACACATATGATACTTTATATTCAATGACAAAGTGACTACAGGGAGGTTGTCCGGGTCAAACAGGCAAACGTGTTTCAATGTTCAGCCACTTGATTTGAGTTTATTTTATTTTTACAGGGACAGTGCACATTAATCAACGTTTCAGTAAAAGTGCCGGTTTTAGCCAGCCGGCTAATTTTCAAACGCAGTCCCTGGGCAGGTTATTAAAAACAATTACAATATAGACAATCATTGAGCAGTGAGCACACGCAGAGCAACATAGGACAAGCAAGACATAGCATACAGACAGAGCAACATAGAACAAAAAGCAGCAAGACAAAATAAAAAAAAACAACAAAGTGTTTCCACATCTCACAAGCTACAGACAACATGGAAAGCGGCAATACACAGCTAGGGATTATGTTCACAAATCTGATTGACCTTTAGCCATGTCTTCATGCATTTTGTGAAAGTGTGATAGGTGGTGCAGTTATGTGTGTCTGATGGCAGTGTATTCCAGACATGGGAAGCTCTCACAGAGAAAGCAGATTTACTAAAGGTGCTTTTCCTTAAGGGAACTATACAGTCACCTCTCATGGCAGACCTTGTGGATCTGCTGCCATATGTTTGGGTTTTCTGTTTAACAAAAATACTGAGTGGAGGGGGAGCCAGGTCATTTAGGATCTTGAATACAAGACAAGCGTCGGTGTATTGCACAAGATTTTCCCAACTCAGGAGCTCATGCTTTCTGAGGATGTAACAGTGATGATGGCTATTGGGCTTCCTATCAAGCACTTCGAGAGCCTGTTTGTAGACAGACTGAATGGGTTTTAATGTTGTACAGCAAGCTTGGGCCAAACTAGTCAAGCAGTATGTTAAGTGGGGGAGTATCATAGATTTGAAGTACAGTTTTGGTACCTCTGTAGTCAAACAATTTCGTATAAATCGGAAATTAGCTAGGTTGAATTTGGTTATCTGAATTACCTTTTTAACATGCTTTTTAAAAGAGAGGTTGGAATCAAGTATGATGCCAAGGTACTTAAAATCAGATACCACCTGGAGCTTCTCCCCTGACACATAGACATCTGGCTCAGTAGCATCTGTTGCCCTCTTTGTGAAGAACATGCAAACAGTTTTTTTCACATTGAGATGCAAACACGAGTCACTGAGACAATTTGTAACCTGGACCATTACAGTAGTGAGTTCTTGTGCAGCTTGTTGTTTGCTCTTTGCACATATATCACTGTATCATCTGCATACATTAGAACTTCAGACCCAGTACAGACAGAAGGCAGATCATTAATGTACTTAGCTATCAGCTCTCTATGAACTCTAGAATATTTATTATAGCCGTTGTGTAAGTTCACGAGGGCACTGGAATGAAGGCAAAGGCATCACAGTCAGAGATAAGAGATCTGTAGGTGTGATGGCGCTCCCATTGTAAAAAGATGACAAAGGATTGTAAATATCAACGCAAATAATATTTTTTAACATTCCAGGGGCTGCAATAAATATGATGTATTTGTTTTTCATCCTGCTGACAATGATTTACTTAATTTCTTCTTGCAACAGAAGGATCAAGCCAATACAAACTGCGGAATCCATCTGTAGTGTACAAGTACACAAGATAGAGATATTGTATATTTTGCTAAATCAAAGATATAGCATTTCACCATCATTATCCCATTAACACTATCCTCAGTATCCACTTGTTGTAGATATCATATCGATGGATAGGTTTGAACATATTTCAGACTCTTACCCCACAGAGTTGATTGATAACCTATTAGAATTCCAACTCCTGTTGCATAAGTAAGTGATTATGATGGAGGGGTCAGTGATGGCTATATGACATTTATTTTGCTGGTAACTAGATGCATCATGCTACTATCTTCAACTAACCAACTGCCATGGTCACATTTGAGCATGTTCTGCATTGTTTGATCAGGACCTATCCCTAGTGTTTGCTGTTCTCTTGTGACGCTGGGGACGGTAATAAAAATGAAATAATAATTTCCTGTACACATTTAAAGATACATTCTGCGATTTTAAAAAACAGCAAAATGGCCACCCCCCTAACAAAAACAAACACATGATTCCACATGTGGAAAATCACAATGTCTTTACATGTGAAATTCTCACAGATTGCACATGTGAAACCATGTGGCTTTTGAACACTTCACATGTGATGATATTTCACATGAAGTTTCACATCTCACAAGTGGATTTCATGTGATCACAACCTTTCACGTGAAATGATGTGGTTTTGGAACAACTTCGCAGGTGCGGATATTTCACACGTGGATTTTCACATTTGATCACACAACCTTTCACATGTGTATTCACATTTTCACATGATGCCCTGCAAACATTCTGGATCTGTTATGCGCATTTCACGGCTACGTTGAGACAATGACTTATCAGTGACCCAAGCACTGCTCAGATAATCGCTACCATTGTGTCACAGAGTTGTCGTAGTGCTGCTGAAAATGTACATTGTCCCAGGGTTGTTGGCAGTAAGTAACCTAATGTATGTCCCTCTAACTCCCCTGAATGCCTCTGTCAGTCATACAACTATTGTATTTTATTTATTTATTTGACTTCTATTTAACTAGGCAAGTCAGTGAAGAACAAATTCTTATTTACAATGATGGCCTACCAAAAGGCAAAAAGCCTCCTGCGGGAACGGGGGATTAAGCAGTAATCATCCGCCTATGAACCTGAGTTATACTTAGCACTGAGGCGGTTTGCCCTAGTAGGAAGTCCACTGTGTTCAGCTTACCCTGCACTATCGTCTCAAACATATCGGCTCAGATCACTGTCATTTCTACCTCTGATAAGCCTCCCAGTAAAGCAATAAAAACGATCCCAGAAAAGTGCTAAAAATAGCCCACATTAACATACACTATGTAGCCTAAGAAAGAAGGTTCATAAAATCGATAACTTGCTAGTAACAGACATCACTCATATACTGACTATCTCTGAAACTCACTTAGATAATACCTTTGATGATACAGTGGTAGCAATACATGTTTTCAATATCATCAGAAGATACAGGAATGCCAATGGTGGAGGTGTTGCCATTGTTGTTCAGTCATATTCCTGTAAAATTTAGCGAGGATCTCTTGTCAAATGCTGTTGAAGTAATATGGCTAGAGGTTCACATGTCTCACCTACAGTCTGCTATAAACCACCAAGTGCCAACAGAAAGTATCTAGATAATATGTGTGAAATGCTTGAAAATCTACACTACATGTATGTGTACACCTGTTGGTCGAACATCTCATTCCAAAATCATGGGCATTAATATGGAGTTGGTCCCCCCTTTGCTGCTATAACAGCCTCCACTCTTCTGGGAAGGCTTTCCACTAGATGTTGGAACATTGCTGCGGGGACTGGCTTCCATTCAGCCACAAGAGTATTTGTGATGTCGGGGCACTGATGTTGGGCCATTAGGCCTGGCTCGCAGTCGGCGTTCCAATTCATCCCAAAGGGTGTTCAATGAGGTTGAGGTCAGGGCTGTGGGCAGGCCAGTCAAGTTATTCCACACCGATCTCGACAAACCATTTCTGTATGGACCTCGCTTTGTGCACAGTGGCATTATCATGCTGAAACAGGAAAGGGCCTTCCCCATGCTCTTGCCACAAAGTTGGAAACACAGTATCGTCTAGAACAGGCCTAGGCAATTCCATTATTCAGGGGCCTGATTGGTGTCACACTTTTCCACCATCCCTAGCAAACACACCTGATTTAAACGAATGCATTTTTAACTGAAGATCATGATTAGTTGATCATTGAAGTCAGGTGTGTTAGCTGGGGCTGGGACAAAAGTGTGACACCAATCAGGCCCCCGAGGACTGGAGTTGCCCAGGCCTGGTCTAGAATGTCAAGGTATGCTGCAGCTTTAAGATTTCCCTTCACTGGAACTAAGGGACCTAGGCCGAACCATGAAAAACAACCCCAGACCATTGTTCCTCCTCCACCAAACGTTACAGTTGACACTATGCATTGGGGCAGGTAGCGTTCTCCTGGCATCTGCCAAACCCAGATTCATCCATCGGACTGCCAGATTGTGATGTGTGATTTATCACTCCAGAGAACGCGTTTCTACTGCTCCGGAGTCCAATGGCGGCGAGCTTTACACCACTCCAGCCAACGCTTGGCATTGTGCATGGTGATCGTAGACTTGTGTGCGTGCGGCTGCTCGGCAATGGAAACCCGTTTCATGAAGCTCCCGACGAACTAACAGTTCTTGTGCTGACCTTGCTTCCAGAAGCAGTGTGGAACTCAGTAGTGAGTGTTGCAACCAAGGACAGACAATGTTTATGCGCTTTAGCACTCAGTGGTCCCGTTCTGTGAGCTTGTGTGACCTACCACTTCGCAGCTGAGCCATTGATGCTCCTAGACGTTTCAGTTGACCGGGGCAGCTCGAGAGGCTGCCTGGATCTTTAATTTAAAGACCCTTGCTCTGTTCGGTCTTAACGCAGACTTTGATCTGAAGCCATTCTTGTGATTTTTCTATTCATTGTTAATGTTTGTAGGCCTATGTAGCCAAATTGTATCTATGATCGTATGCTATGCATTCATGTTTTTCTATGTTCTTATATCTGAGAATTAACCAATGATATCAGGCCACACCCGGCCATGATTACAGACACCTGTGTGTGTCCTTTGACACTATATAAACTAGTCACCCCGCAGTGTTTGTCATTATACCCTGATGAAGACAGCTTGTCTGTCGAAACGTTGGTTATTAGGTTATTAAATTATTGCATCTGAGCTTCTAGAGTGTGCGGCTCTCCTTTAATTTCAAGTGTTCTACTCCGCTAGCCAGCACCTCGCCTAAATAGGTGTGTTTATTTTGCCTCTAGATTGACCGGGGCAGCTCTAGCAGGGCAGAAATTTGTTGAACTGACTTGTTGGGATTGAGGCATCCTATGACGGTGCCACGTTTACAGTCCCTAAGCTCTTCAGTAAGGCCATTCTACTGCCAGTGTTTGTCTATGGAGATTGCATGGAGGTGTGCTTGATTTTTATATACCTGTAAGCAACGGGTGTGGCTGAAATAGCCAAATCCACTAATTTGAAGGGGTGCAAACATACTTTTGTATATATAGTGTATGTGACATCAACAGAGAGGTATTTTTTCTGGGTGATCTAAATATTGCCTGGCTTTCATCAAGCTGCCACTCAAGAAAAAGCTTCAAACTCTAACCAGTGCCTCAAACCTGGTTCAGTCAAGCTACCAGGGTATTAACAAACAGCACAGGAATGAAATCATCCACATGTATTGATTACATCTTTACTATTGTTGCAGACATCTGCTCTAAAGCAGTGTCCAAATGTATCAGATGGAGTCATCATAATATAGTAGCCATATCTGGGAAAAGCAAAGTTCCAAAGGCCTAGTATAGTGTATAAGAGCTCATATAATAAGTTGTGTAGTGATTCCTATGTTAAAGATGTAAAGAATATTTGCTGGTCTGTGGTGTGTAATGAGGAGGAACCAGATGCTGCACTTGACACATTTATAAAATTGCTGTTTCCAGTTACTTATAGGTATGCACCCAACAAGAAAATGACAGTAAAACCTGTTAAATCCCCGTGGATTGATGAATAATTGTATGGTTGAGAGGGATGAGGCAAAAAGAATGGCAGATAAGTCTGGCTGCACTGCCGATTGGCAAACTTACTGCAAATTGAGAAATACATCTGACTAAACTGAATATATAGAATAAACTATACTATGAAACAAAGATACATTTTATAAAGAATGATAGTAAAAAGCTTTGGAGCACCTTAAATTACATTTTTGCCAAAAAGGCAAACTTGGCTCCATCATTCATTGAATCAGATTGCTTATTTATCACAAAACCCACTGAAATTGCCAACTAATTAAATACTTTTTTTATTGGCATGATTAGCAAACTTAGGCATGACATGCCAACAACAAGTTCTGAACCTACACATCCATCCATAACTGACTTGTTACAGGTTTTTGTTCTTCCATTTATATTTAGAGGTTGGAACGTTAACACGTGAGACCTATCGATTGGTGTCTCATCGTTAGTCAGTATGTGTTTCACCTGTGGTGGCTTGTCCATCTCTTTAGTCAGTATGTGTTTCACCTGTGCAGGCTTGTCCATCTCTTTAGTCAGTATGTGTTTCACCTGTGCTGGCTTGTCCATCTCTTTAGTCAGTATGTGTTTCACCTGTGCTGACTTGTCCATCTCTTTAGTCGGATGGTGTTTCACCTGTCCTGGCTTGTTCATCTCCTTAGTCGGAAGGTGTTTCACCTGTGCTGACCCAGGTGATATTTAAGAGTGGCTGGCCCAGTGCTCCAGTTGTCTTGAGAGATGTGAAGGATTAACACCGTCAGTTGGCTCTCGCTAGTAGACATTCCTAAAAACAATCCTTTAGATGATCATCCCCGCTTCCCTTTTGTTTTGGTTGTTGTTAGTGACTCTTTGTTAGTTCCCCCTTCTGTTTGAGTGAAACGTTTTGGTTTCTTGCTGGGGAACGTAACAAAATGGGGGCTCATCCGGGATCTTGTTTCCTGTGATAGTTGCTCTAATCTCCGACTGTGAAGCTCTGCTGTGCCCAGATATTTGAGTGTTCAAAATACACTTTTGTGGTAGAGTTGCTGTCACTGACATCCACCCTAATGGGTTATAAGATTGGTGGAATAATTTTATAAGTTGCAATATCACACAGGCTAGTTGGACGCATTTGTGGAAAACCCTACATGGGAGATGATAGATAAATGTACGAAGGCAAATCTGCTCATCACCGCAAAGAATTATGACATCAAAGTGGCATCTGGCGATCCAAAAGCAGTAGTCAAAGCGCTGATCGGTGGATGAGGAAAACTTTACGGAGAGGACTGATGAAAAGGGTGCTACGGGTAGTGGGGTGAGTCCCGTTGACGTGCAACCGAGGGAGTTAGAACTAAAGGCAAAGTAGGAGTAACATAAATTAGAGCTTGAGCACAGGGAAAGACGAGATGAGCGAACAACCAAAGAACAAGAACGTTGAACATGCAGCCAAACAACGAGATCAAGAGCGTGAGCATGCGCCACTGATTAGAAATGGCTCACTCTGGCCTTCATTCATTGTTCATTCATTGTTCATTTGACTGCCAATTTCATCAGTTGCGTTTATTGTTCTATTTATGTGTGAACGCCATATTTTTTTAACAGAATTTGCAATTTTATTTATTGGTTTAACATTATTCAGTTTACAAAAATGAGTTGGGAAATAACTTAGTTTTTGGTAGACATTTTAAATATGTTTTGATTGTATAAGAACTACCACAGTGCAATATCTGTTCTGTATACAGACAGATTGTTAGGACATATTATTATATACATGTGATATTAGAACGTTATTTACATTCATTTGTTGTGGTACCAAAGTGCAAAACAAGCCATGTTAATTGGTAAACTATTATAAGTTACATATATCATTGTGCAGACTTATTGTAAACATGCATCACTGAAGTACAGCATATAAAACATGTTGTTTCCTTAGATATCCTGATAGGTAATAGATTTGAGAGCAGATTATTCCATTAATGAATCTGAGGTTGGGTTTCACGTCCTCCTGTATCAGTGAGTTCATGGAAACCAAACTGCTTTGGACAATCCTGTGTAGTGTTAATAAAGCATTGTCCCACAACCGTTATTCAGGCTTCGCTCCCAAAGAGGAGACTGTCCGTTAGAGATCCCTTTTCTGTCTGTTTTATTCCATTGGTCGATGAGAAACACTTCTTCAAATGTATTATCCTCTTCTTTGTCCAGTTCTGTTTAAGAGTTGAGGATTTCCCACTAGATCTCAGAGTAAGTCCTTATCTCCGGTATGCTGATCCTAAGCTGTCAGGGAATATTTAAAACAGGTATTTGAGTATGGAATAGGTTTCTAAAGTGATCACTAGCTCCTCTGTGTGTCCTCAATCATGTAGTAATCTACTTGGAAAGTGCACACCCAGAAGGCTGAAACAGTTTACGAGGGGCAACCATACCTATTACATACATATTTCACAGCATTATGATGAACATTCCGTTCCCACCTCTGATTGGCTGCCAGGGTCACTCAATGTAAAATGCTGCCCTGACGAGGTGGCAGTAGTCTGTATGACTTGAATGGCGTCCCTATCAGCGCCCCAGGAACTGTAGTCATGGCAGATGGTCTCAGACCTCCTCCTGGACACCTTTTGAAGATGAAAAAGAAGACTTGATTGTCCATTGTCATTTTCAGATCATGGAATTTCCTTTTTTATGTTGCTTTTGAACCCTTTAAGTAACACGCACTCGTCTCAAACACACACAGACGGAGGGGTCGGAAACAAGGGTGAGCCATGGGTTAAGTCAAGTGCCTTGCTCAAAGGCACCACAGCAGGAGATGGCATCTAGGATACCTAAAATAGATCCCCACCTGTGCCTGTGTTCCATGGTAGGGAGACGGCAGCCTTGTACTGGAGGACGACAGGGAATCTCCCTCTGCGTCGTACTGCAAGCCCACTCGGCCACCATAAGGTGGGTTAGGCTCATTCTCTGTATAATCGGGGACAAAAATGATACTTACAAAACGGTCCTCTGAAGATACTCATGTTTTAAAACATGCCAAGGTACTCTACAGATAAGATTATTTTAAAATACATTTTTCGGAAGGGGGCAGCATTATGCCACACTTTTTAAAGTAAAATGAAATCAAAGTTTACGTGTTACGTGCACAGGATACAGCAGGTGGAAACAGTACAGAGAAATGCTCACTGACAAGCTGTTCTTCAGCAATGCAGTGTTCAATATCAAACAGTAAGAAGTAGAACATCCAGAATAGGATCATAAAAGAGCACGGAATCAAAACTAGGTCAGATAAAAGTAAAACACTGCATAACAATGGCATATTATAAATGTACCCCTTAAAACACAATTCTAGAAATAACCTATGACAGGTGAGGCAGAGTAGGTTTTAGACAGTGTACCTGTTAGGTCTGTTGTACTACTTGAACCAATCAAGTGGCCACCTGTATTTGGCCTGTTGGGCCATTCAAAGTCTTCCTCCAGCCACTGGTTAACTTGTTTTGTATGGATGTCTTTCACCCTGAAAGAAAGGGGGAGAGAGGAAACTTACTTTATGAGCTTACATTACTGATCATCGCAGTATGATCATTGTTTTGAGAATAATTATTGGTTAGTGTCATTGATTGCTACAAAGAAAATGTACATCCTCAACCAGGTTTCAAAGTTCCAACTTCTTACACAGTTATATATGTGTTGGAGGTCAGAGTTCATAATATCCAAATTCTATACAAGTGCATAGCTTTGTAATACATTTTTTGTGTTTCACCTCCAGGCTTGTTGTCTGTGCCAACATCTTACTCCTGTTGTTTTATCTTTACAAATCCACACATTAGCTTCTCTCGTGACTAGATGGTGAAGGGTTCTCTCATGACTAGATGGTGAAGGGTTCTCTCGTGACTAGATGGTGAAGGGTTCTCTCATGACTAGATGGTGAAGGGTTCTCTCGTGACTAGATGGTGAAGGGTTCTCTCATGACTAGATGGTGAAGGGTTCTCTCATGACTAGATGGTGAAGGCTTCTCTCATGACTAGATGGTGAAGGGTTCTCTCATGACTAGATGGTGAAGGGTTCTCTCATGACTAGATGGTGAAGGCTTCTCTCATGACTAGATGGTGAAGGCTTCTCTCATGACTAGATGGTGAAGGGTTCTCTCGTGACTAGATGGTGAAGGGTTCTCTCATGACTAGATGGTGAAGGGTTCTCTCATGACTAGATGGTGAAGGCTTCTCTCATGACTAGATGGTGAAGGGTTCTCTCATGACTAGATGGTGAAGGCTTCTCTCGTGACTAGATGGTGAAGGCTTCTCTCATGAATAGATGGTGAAGGGTTCTCTCATGACTAGATGGTGAAGGGTTCTCTCGTGACTAGATGGTGAAGGGTTCGCTCATGACTAGATGGTGAAGGGTTCTCTCATGACTAGATGGTGAAGGCTTCTCTCGTGACTAGATGGTGAAGGGTTCTCTCATGACTAGATGGTGAAGGGTTCTCTCATGACTAGATGGTGAAGGCTTCTCTCGTGACTAGATGGTGAAGGGTTCTCTCATGACTAGATGGTGAAGGCTTCTCTCGTGACTAGATGGTGAAGGCTTCTCTCATGAATAGATGGTGAAGGGTTCTCTCATGACTAGATGGTGAAGGGTTCTCTCGTGACTAGATGGTGAAGGGTTCGCTCATGACTAGATGGTGAAGGGTTCTCTCATGACTAGATGGTGAAGGCTTCTCTCGTGACTAGATGGTGAAGGGTTCTCTCATGACTAGATGGTGAAGGGTTCTCTCATGACTAGATGGTGAAGGCTTCACTTACTGCACGTAAACATTTATGTCACTCTTTGTGTTGTCCCTGATATTTGTAGCTGCTGTGTTGATCTGTAGTCAGTCTCACCTATGTAATTGTCGTCTATGCCAGGGCACATAGACCACCATGACCCCCACGGCTGCTATCACCAGTCCTGCCAGGGTCAGTAGCGCGGCAAAGAGGTCCCTCTTCAGGATAGGACCGTAGCAATCGGAGTCTAGGTACCAGTAGTCCTGGTTACATCTGTGTGGGTGGTGGATGGGACACAGAAGGATGGAGGGTTAAGTGGATTCATTGTGCTGGTTTCATGTTGGCTATACTGTATGTAGTATGTTGGCTATATGTTATATGTTGGCTATATGTTATATGTTGGCTATATGTTATATGTTGGCTATATGTAGTATGTTGGCTATATGTTGTATGTTGGCTATATGTTATATGTTGGCTATATGTTATATGTTGTATGTTGGCTATATGTTGTATGTTGGCTATATGTTATATGTTGGCTATATGTTATATGTTGGCTATATGTTATATGTTGGCTATATGTTATATGTTGTATGTTGGCTATATGTTGTATGTTGGCTATATGTTGTATGTTGGCTATATGTTATATGTTGGCTATATGTTATATGTTGGCTATATGTTGTATGTTGGCTATATGTTATATGTTGGCTATATGTTGTATGTTGTATGTTGGCTATATGTTATATGTTGTATGTTGGCTATATGTTATATGTTGGCTATATGTTATATGTTGGCTATATGTAGTATGTTGGCTATATGTTGTATGTTGACTATATGTTATATGTTGGCTATATGTTATATGTTGGCTATATGTTATATGTTGGCTATATGTTGTATGTTGGCTACATGTTGTATGTTGGCTATATGTTATATGTTGGCTATATGTTGTATGTTGGCTATATGTTGTATGTTGGCTATATGTTATATGTTGGCTATATGTTGTATGTGTTATATGTTGGCTATATGTTGTATGTTGGCTATATGTTGTATGTTGGCTATATGTTGTATGTTGGCTATATGTTGTATGTTGGCTATATGTTGTATGTTGGCTATATGTTGTATGTTGGCTATATGTTATATGTTGGCTATAAGTTATATGTTGGCTATATGTTATATGTTGGCTATATGTTGTATGTTGGCTATATGTTGTATGTTGGCTATATGTTATATGTTGGCTATATGTAGTATGTTGGCTATATGTTATATGTTGGCTATATGTTATATGTTGGCTATATGCTGTATGTTGGCTATATGTTATATGTTGGCTATATGTTATATGTTGGCTATATGTTGTATGTTGACTATATGTTGTATGTTGGCTATATGTTGTATGTTGGCTATATGTTGTATGTTGGCTATATGTTGGCTATATGTTATATGTTGGCTATATGTTATATGTTGGCTATATGTTGTATGTGTT
>NC_092116.1:24369296-24559857 GCF_045679555.1 Salvelinus alpinus
TTGAACTTGTTAAACTAGCTGTGGTCGATGTCGATTCTTCAGCAGATGTGCTCGCTTCAGAAGTTGTTGTTGATGCCTCACTTGATGTTGAGGTACCAGCAGTGCTAGTTAGAGACTCACTTGTAACGTCAGAGGGCACTGATGTGTGACCAGAAGTGATTGTGTGAGATGGGCTTGTCACAGTTTCTAGGCTAGTTGATGGTTCTTGTGTAACAATGGTAGTTGTTTCAGCTGGAATTGTTGTAATTTCTAATGTTGTTGTGTGATCTTCACGGGTTGTACCTGCTGCAGTTGTGGAGTCAGTTGGCTCTGCAGTTGTACTTTCAGTTCCCTGGGTAGATGAGAGTCCAACTGTAGTGGAAGATATTTGCCCATCCGTAACTGCTGAAGTTAGTTCGTTTGCAGTGGCAGGCTCACTGGTAATCGTAGAAGGTTGTGAGGGACTTGTTTCCGGCGAGGTACTGGTTGAAGTTTCTGTTACACCTGAGGACATAGCTGTAGTTGTGTCCATTGTGTCTTTGGTTGATTCTGGTGTCATGGTCACTCCCGATGTTGAAAATGTAGCTCCCACAGTTGCACTTGTTAAACCAGCTGTGGTCAATGTCGATTCTTCAGCAGATGTGCTTGCTTCAGAAGTTGTTGTTGATGCCTCACTTGATGTTGAGGTACCAGCAGTGCTAGTTAGAGACTCACTTGTAACGTCAGAGGGCACTGATGTGTGACCCGAAGTGATTGTGTGAGATGGGCTTGTCACAGTTTCTGGGCTAGTTGATGGTTCTTGTGTAACAATGGTAGTTGTTTCAGCTGGAATTGTTGTCATTTCTAATGTTGTTGTGTGATCTTCACGGGTTGTACCTGCTGCAGTTGTGGAGTCAGTTGGCTCTGCAGTTGTACTTTCAGTTCCCTGGGTAGATGAGAGTCCAACGGTAGTGGAAGATATTTGCCCATCCGTGACTGCTGAAGTTAGTTCATTTGTACTGGCAGGCTCACTGGTAATCGTCGAAGGTTGTGAGGGACTTGTTTCCGGCGAGGTACTGGTTGAAGTTTCTGTTACACCTGAGGTTATAGCTGTAGTTGTTTGCATTGTGTCTTTGGTTGATTCTGGTGTCATGGTCACTCCCGATGTTGAAAATGTAGCTCCCACAGTTGAACTTGTTAAACTAGCTGTGGTCGATGTCGATTCTTCAGCAGATGTGCTTGCTTCAGAAGTTGTTGTTGATGCCTCACTTGATGTTGAGGTACCAGCAGTGCTAGTTAGAGACTCACTTGTAACGTCAGAGGGCACTGATGTGTGACCAGAAGTGATTGTGTGAGATGGGCTTGTCACAGTTTCTAGGCTAGTTGATGGTTCTTGTGTAACAATGGTAGTTGTTTCAGCTGGAATTGTTGTCATTTCTAATGTTGTTGTGTGATCTTCACGGGTTGTACCTGCTGCAGTTGTGGAGTCAGTTGGCTCTGCAGTTGTACTTTCAGTTCCCTGGGTAGATGAGAGTCCAACTGTAGTGGAAGATATTTGCCCGTCCGTGACTGCTGAAGTTAGTTCATTTGTAGTGGCAGGCTCACTGGTAATCGTAGAAGGTTGTGAGGGACTTGTTACCGGCGAGGTACTGGTTGAAGTTTCTGTTACACCTGAGGACATAGCTGTAGTTGTTTCTATTGTGTCTTTGGTTGATTCTGGTGTCATGGTCACTCCCGATGTTGAAAACGTAGCTCCCACAGTTGCACTTGTTAAACCAGCTGTGGTCGATGTCGATTCTTCAGCAGATGTGCTTGCTTCAGAAGTTGTTGTTGATGCCTCACTTGATGTTGAGGTACCAGCAGTGCTAGTTAGAGACTCACTTGTAACGTCAGAGGACACTGATGTGTGGCCCGAAGTGATTGTGTGAGATGGGCTTGTCACAGTTTCTGGGCTAGTTGATGGTTCTTGTGTAACAATGGTAGTTGTTTCAGCTGGAATTGTTGTCATTTCTAATGTTGTTGTGTGATCTTCACGGGTTGTACCCGCTGCAGTTGTGGAGTCAGTTGGCTCTGCAGTTGTACTTTCAGTTCCCTGGGTAGATGAGAGTCCAACGGTAGTGGAAGATATTTGCCCTCCCGTGACTGCTGAAGATAGTTCATTTGTAGTGGCAGGCTCACTGGTAATCGTAGAAGGTTGTGAGGGACTTGTTTCCGGCGAGGTACTGGTTGAAGTTTCTGTTACACCTGAGGACATAGCTGTAGTTGTTTGCATTGTGTCTTTGGTTGATTCTGGTGTCATGGTCACTCCCGATGTTGAAAATGTAGCTCCCACAGTTGCACTTGTTAAACCAGCTGTGGTCGATGTCGATTCTTCAGCAGATGTGCTTGCTTCAGAAGTTGTTGTTGATGCCTCACTTGATGTTGAGGTACCAGCAGTGCTAGTTAGAGACTCACTTGTAACGTCAGAGGACACTGATGTGTGGCCCGAAGTGATTGTGTGAGATGGGCTTGTCACAGTTTCTGGGCTAGTTGATGGTTCTTGTGTAACAATGGTAGTTGTTTCAGCTGGAATTGTTGTCATTTCTAATGTTGTTGTGTGATCTTCACGGGTTGTACCCGCTGCAGTTGTGGAATCAGTTGGCTCTGCAGTTGTACTTTCAGTTCCCTGGGTAGATGAGAGTCCAACTGTAGTGGAAGATATTTGCCCGTCTGTGACTGCTGAAGTTAGTTCATTTGTAGTGGCAGGCTCACTGGTAATCGTAGAAGGTTGTGAGGGACTTGTTTCCGGCGAGGTACTGGTTGAAGTTTCTGTTACACCTGAGGACATAGCTGTAGTTGTTTGCATTGTGTCTTTGGTTGATTCTGGTGTCATGGTCACTCCCGATGTTGAAAATGTAGCTCCCACAGTTGCACTTGTTAAACCAGCTGTGGTCGATGTTGATTCTTCAGCAGATGTGCTTGCTTCAGAAGTTGTTGTTGATGCCTCACTTGATGTTGAGGTACCAGCAGTGCTAGTTAGAGACTCACTTGTAACGTCAGAGGACACTGATGTGTGGCCCGAAGTAATTGTGTGACATGGGCTTGTCACAGTTTTTGGGCTAGTTGATGGTTCTTGTGTAACAATGGTAGTTGTTTCAGCTGGAATTGTTGTCATTTCTAATGTTGTTGTGTGATCTTCACGGGTTGTACCTGCTGCAGTTGTGGAGTCAGTTGGGCCTGCAGTTGTACTTTCAGTTCCCTGGGTAGATGAGAGTCCAACGGTAGTGGAAGATATTTGCCCATCCGTGACTGCTGAAGTTAGTTCATTTCTAGTGGCAGGCTCACTGGTAATCGTAGAAGGTTGTGAGGGACTTGTTTCCGGCGAGGTACTGGTTGAAGTTTCTGTTACACCTGAGGACATAGCTGTAGTTGTTTCTATTGTGTCTTTGGTTGATTCTGGTGTCATGGTCACTCCCGATGTTGAAAATGTAGCTCCCACAGTTGCACTTGTTAAACCAGCTGTGGTCGATGTTGATTCTTCAGCAGATGTGCTTGCTTCAGAAGTTGTTGTTGATGCCTCACTTGATGTTGAGGTACCAGCAGTGCTAGTTAGAGGCTCACTTGTAACGTCAGAGGGCATTGATGTGTGATCCGAAGTGATTGTGTGAGATGGGCTTGTCACAGTTTCTGGGCTAGTTGATGGTTCTTGTGTAACAATGGTAGTTGTTTCAGCTGGAATTGTTGTTATTTCTAATGTTGTTGTGTGATCTTCACGGGTTGTACCTGCTGCAGTTGTGGAGTCAGTTGGCTCTGCAGTTGTACTTTCAGTTCCCTGGGTAGATGAGAGTCCAACTGTAGTGGAAGATATTTTCCCGTCCGTGACTGCTGAAGATTGTTCATTATTAGTGTCAGACTCATTTGTAACCGTCAAAGGTTGTGAGGGTTTTATTTCCGTCAAGGCACTTGTTTCTGCCACTTTATTCCTCACAGATGCAGTTATATTTTTTTTGAGTCTGTCTGGGATTTTCACCCACATTTCACATGTTGTAGTCCCATCTGGTGGTGGATGATTCTTCTCTTTAGATGTTATAGTGAAATCAGTTGATGAGGCTGTATTTGCTGTTTAGGGTGGTAGAGAATGAATCATTAGTACAGTTTTATAACAGTTATTTCAACAAAAACAAATATATAATTAGGACTGCTTTCACACATTGTCTATATTCTCCTTGCTAGTTAAATACAATCCTTTATTGAATGAAAGATTTCAATAGAATGTTTTTGTAAATTCACATCCCAATATAATGGCGCCGGAAGAGATGGCTGCTGCTTTGCTGTTCGTTTTACGGTCCCCTAACCAATTGTGCTATTGTGTGTTTTTTCGCGTTGTTTGTAACTTATTTTGTACATAATGTTTCTGCCACTGTCTCTTATGACCGAAAATAGCTTCTATACATCAGGACAGCGATTACTCACCTCGTACTGGAAGAAGATTTTTTTCTTTAACGAGTCGGACACGAAGGATTTGCTCCAGACACCCAACAAGGCCCTCATCCCTGTCATTCGCAGGAGAATGAGACAGAGATTTCGGTGGACGTAGCTCTGGGTGCCTTGTATCTTGTGTTTCACTGAGTCGTGGCTGAACGACGACATGAATAACACACAGCCGGAAGGTTATACGATTTTTCGGCAGGGTAGAACGGCCGCCTCTGGTAAGATAAGGGGTGACGGTCTATGTACAGTATATTAGTAAACAACAGCTGGTGCACAAAATTGTAACGCTCGTCTTCCTCCTCATCTGAGGAGGAGCAAGGATCGGACCAAAGTGCAGCGTAGTGTGAATACATAATGATTTATTAGCGAAAGACGAACACGAAGAACACTTGACAAAATACAAAATAACAAAACGACGTGAACAGACCTGTACTTGAGAACATAAAACAAGAACGCACGAACAGGAAGGAAAACACGAACGAACGAAACAGTCCCGTGTGGCACAAACACTGACACAGGAACAATCACCCACAAACAAACAGTGAGAACAGCCTACCTTAATATGGTTCTCAATCAGAGGAAACGTAAAACACCTGCCCCTGATTGAGAACCATATCAGGCTAGTTGACAACCCAACATAGAAACACATAACATAGAATGCCCACCCAGCTCACGTCCTGACCAACTAAACAAGACTAAACAAAGGAAATAAGGTCAGGAATGTGACAGTACCCCCCCCCCCCCCCCCCCAAGGTGCGGACTCCGGCCGCAAAACCTGACCTATAGGGGAGGGTCTGGGTGGGCATCTGTCCACGGCTCTGGCTCTGGCTCTGGACGTGGTCCCCACCCCACCATAGTTAATCCCCGCTTCCGTGGCCTCCTCCTAATGGCTGCACTCCCTATTAACCCCACTGGATTAAGGGGCAGCACCGGACTGAGGGGCAGCACCGGACTGAGGGGCAGCACCGGACTGAGGGGCAGCACCGGACTGAGGGGCAGCTCCGGACTGAGGGGGAATTCCGGCATCGCCGGCGTGACAGGTCGCTCTGGCAGCTCCTGGCTGACTGACGGCTCTGGCAGATCCTGGCTGACTGACGGCTCTGGCAGATCCTGGCTGACTGACGGCTCTGGCAGATCCTGGCTGACTGACGGCTCTGGCAGATCCTGGCTGACTGACGGCTCTAGCAGATCCTGGCTGACTGGCGGTTCTGGCAGCTCCTGGCTGGCTGGCGGCTCTGGCAGCTCCTGGCTGGCTGGCGGCTCTGGCAGCTCCTGGCTGGCTGGCGGCTCTGGCAGCTCCTGTCTGGCGGGCAGCTCTGGCAGCTCCTGTCTGGCGGGCAGCTCTGGCAGCACCTGTCTGGCGGGCGGCTCTGGCAGCTCCTGTCTGGCGGGCGGCGCGGGTGGCTCTGGCGGCTCTGGCGGCTCCTGTCTGGCGGACGGCTCTAGCGGCTCCTGACTGACGGACAGCTCTAGCGGCTCCTGACTGATGGACGGCTCTGAAGGCTCCTGACAGACGGGCGGCTTTGAAGGCTCAGGACAGACGGGCGGCTGTGAAGGCTCAGGACAGACGGGCAGCTCAGACGGCGCTGGACAGACGGACAGCTCAGACGGCATTGGGCAGACGGGCAGTGCAGGCGGTGCTGGGCAGACGGGCAGTGCAGGCGGTGCTGGGCAGACGGGCAGTGCAGGCGACGCTGGGCAGACGGGCACACCTGTAGGGAGGAGACGGAGAGACAGCCTGGTGTGTGGAGCTGCCACAGGACCCACCAGGCTGGAGAGACCTACAGGAGGCTTGGTGTTAAGAGGAGGCACCTGAAGGACCGGGCTGTGGGGGAGCACTGGAGCGCAGCCTTGGCACCACTCCCCCAGGCTGGAATAATACTCCAGCCCGGACGCTCCAGAGTGCAGGCACAGGTTGAACCGGGCTGTGGGTGAGCACAGGAGATCTAGTGCCTACTACGCACACCTCTCCCTTAGGCTCCACTCCCACATTTGCCCGGAACAAGCGGAGCGTAGGCATAGGACGCACTGCACCCTCCCAGCGCCCTGGAGACACAGCACGCAGAGCCGGCGCAGGATACCCTGGACCGAAACTGCGTACCGGAGACCAGAGGCACAATACGCCCTGGCTGGATGCCCACACTCACATGACACTTTCGGGGGGCTGCCCTATAGCGCACCGGGCTATGGGCACGCACTGGCGACACCGTGCGCTTAACCGCATAACACGGTGCCTGACCAGTAACGTGCTGCTTATGATAAGCACGAGGAGTGAGCTCAGGTCTGCTACCTGGCTTAGCCACACTCCTCTTTATCCCCCCCAAAAAATATTCTGGGGCTGCCTCTCGTACCTGTCGCGCTGCCGTGCTGCCTCCTCATATCGCCGCCGCTCAGCTTTCGCTCCCTCCAGCTCAGCTTTGGGGCGGCGATATTCCCCAGCCTGTGCCCAGGGTCCTTCTCCGTTTAAAATCTCCTCCCATGTCCAGGAGTCCTGAGATTTCTGCCGCTGCTGCTGCTGCTGGTGCTGCCCGTTACCACGCTGTTTGGTCCATGGTTGGTGGGTGATTCTGTAACGCTCGTCCTCCTCCTCATCTGAAGAGGAGCATGGATCATACCAAAAACAGCCTACCTAAATATGGTTCTCAATCAGGGGCAGGTGTTTTACGTTTCCTCTGATTGAGAACCATATTTAGGTAGGCTGTTCACACTGTTTGTTTGTGGGTGATTGTTCCTGTGTCAGTGTTTGTGCCACACGGGACTGTTTCGTTCGTTCGTGCGTTCTTTCCTGTTCGTGCGTTTTTTCCTGTTTGTGCATTCTTGTTATATGTTCTCAAGTTCAGGTCTGTTAACGTTGTTTATTGTTTTGTAGTTTATCAAGTGTTTTTTTCGTGTTCGTCTTTCTTTAATAAAACAAGTATGTATTCAAACCACGCTGCATTTTGGTCCGATCCATGCTCCTTTTCAGACGAGGAGGACGAGCGTTACACAAAATAATAAGGAAGTCTCATGGTTTTGCTCGCCACAGGTAAAAGATCACATGATAAGCTGTAGACCACACTATTTACAGATAGAGTTTTCATCTATATTCTTTGTAGCTGTCTATTTACCACCACAAACCGATGATGGCACTAAGACCGCACTCAATCAGCTGTATACGGCCATAAGCTAGCACAGACTGGAATATGTTCCGGGATTCTTCCGATGGCATTGAGGAGTACACCACATCAGGCACTGGCTTCATAAATAAGTGCATCGATGATGCCGTCCCCACAGTGGCTGTACGTACAGTTGAAGTCGGAAGTTTACATACACTTAGGTTGGAGTCATTAAAACTAGTTTTTCAACCACTCCACAAATTTCTTGTTAACAAACTATAGTTTTGGCAAGTCGGTTAGGACATCTACTTTGTGTATGACACAGGTAATTTTTCCAACAATTGTTCACAGACAGACTGTTGTATTCTGCGCATGTGACTAATAACATTTGATTTGATAATATAATTACATACATTTTCCATCTCAGATCATGTCAAAAGATTAATGAGCACTGAGCAGTTAGCTGAACTCATTTGACATTTTTCCATTGGTTCATTTTATTGCCGTTTCAAAGTATGTTGCAACATACAAGGTTATATGGCTATGAAAGCTGCTGAAACGAAGTTCCATGTAAATGCCACTCCCGTCCTCCTAATAGCAAAATTCTACCGAATTACTTTTATCATCATTATAAAAATGACTTATTAACATTTGCTCATAGCATTAGATGACTTGAGGCACAACTGTCTTAAGATTTTCTACAACGCATCACCGGGGGCAAACTACCTGCCCTCCAGGACACCTACACCACCCGATGTCACAGGAAGGCCAAAAAGATCAAGGACAACAACCACCCGAGCCACTGCCTGTTCACCCCGCTATCATCCAGAAGGCGAGGTCAGTACAGGTGCATCAAAGCTGGGACCGAGAGACTGTTAAAAAACCATCACTAACATTGAGTGGCTGCTGCCAACATACTGACTCAATCTCTAGCTACTTTAAAAATTACAAATTGGATGTAATAAATGTATCACTAGTCACTTTAAACTATACCAATTTATATAATGTTTACATACCCTACACTACTCATCTCAAATGTATATACTGTACTCTATACCATCTACTGCATCTTGCCTATGCCGTTCGGCCATCACTCATCCATATATATTTTTATGTACATATTCTTATTCATTCCTTTACACTTGTGTGTATAAGGTAGTTGTTGTGAAATTGTTAAGATTACTTGTTAGATATTACTGCATGGTCGGAACTAGAAGCACAAACATTTCGTTACACTCGCATTGACATCTGCTAACCATGTGTATGTGACCAATAGAATTTAATTTGATTTGATGTCCACTGTCCTACTACAGAAACAGAGGTTCTTGCCCTATGGGTTGTTCTGGCTCAGACAAGGCTTACTTTAATGACTGCTATATGTTTGCCTATAGTTTGACTATAAATTGGAATTACTGCAATTTGACTATTCACTTTGCAAGTTTTTCACAAATTCTCATATCTTATAAACGTTTCCATAATTTGCCAGTTCACTCACAGATACTCTTCGCATTCACGATAAATACCGTGCATATATTTGAGTGTGTTTTTCGGAAGTTCAATATGTTTGGTTTTGAGCATCATTGCAGTGTTGCAATATGTTGTATATTATATTTTACCTTACAAATGCACTGAAAATGGACGTATTTACACATCTTGTAGTGTCCGTGAGTTACATTAAATAAAATGCTGTATTAGAACTGTATTCTTATTATTTCAATGTAAAAACATTCTGAAAACGAAATGCCATGTAAAACACACTCCAGGGCCTGTATTCACAAAGTGTCTCAGAGTACGGGTGCTGATTTAGGATCAGGTCCCCCATATCTTGTTCCTTATGATCAGAAAGGCAAACCTGTTCCTAGATCAGCACTAAACCAAACCTAAATTCCAGGTGAGATATTTCAAAGATTATTCAAGATTTTCTTTTCAGTTTTAAGAGTCAAATGTGCTGTCCATACCAGCAAATTAGCTTTTAATATTCATTTCATTCATCTATTATCATTACATAAAATGTATAATAAAAATAATTATATAACAATAACGTACTAATTTAACAGCTTTAATATTTCTCAAATTATCACCAAGTATAAATATTAAAACCCCTTACCATGCCCTATATACCCTGCCTACCGTATGCCTAAATGCACAAAGTTGGAAAACATTTAAAACATATTTACACAAGATATTGATTACAAGCATCAACTGATAAATACTTTACATTACATACATGCATCAATTACAAAGACCTAATTTTTATTATCATAAATAACTATTACAATAATCAGAAGTACAGTATATATATTATACAGTATATTTTATACAGTATACATATATTACACAGTATATATATATAATATATTATATTGCTGACTATAATTTCTCCAGCAGTCAAATGCATTTTATAACCACACCTATGATAACAGAATATTCCATGCAACTTAATTAGCCTAACCATTAAGTACGGGGTCTGACAGCGATCCATAAGAGAGAACTTAGTTGTATATCCATTAAGTACGGGATTTTGCAGCAATCAATAAGAGAGAACTTAGTTGTATATCCATTAAGTACGGGGTCTGACAGCGATCAATAAGAGAGAACTTAGTTGTATATCCATTAAGTACGGGGTCTGACAGCGATCAATAAGAGAGAACTTAGTTGTATATCCATTAAGTATGGGATTTTGCAGCAATCAATAAGAGAGAACTTAGTTGTATATCCATTAAGTACGGGATTTTGCAGCGATCAATAAGAGAGAACTTAGTTATATAAGAAAGAACTTAGTTGTATATCCATTGCATGTGCATTGCTGATGACTAATACTAACTTAAGTTACCAACTGTTAAATGCAGTTTAAAATCACATCTACAATTCAAGAAATATAATACTAAACATTTGAATGGGGTCTTACCTATAAGAGCCATCAATATTAGAAAACTCCATAGTATATCCATAGCATGGTCTCCCAGGAAACCCATGATTGCTAAGGAGCAACCGCTGTTTAAATGATGTTCAACAAGAGCTGAGACACATATGATACTTTATATTCAATGACAAAGTGACTACAGGGAGGTTGTCCGGGTCAAACAGGCTGTTACGTGTTTCAACATTCAGCCACTTAGCAATCAGCTCTCTATGAACTCTAGAATATTTATTATAGCCGTTGTGTGAGTTCACGAGGACACTGGAATGAAGGCAAAGGCATCACAGTCAGAGATAAGAGATCTGTAGGTGTGATGGCGCTCCCATTGTAAAAAGATGACAAAGGATTGTAAATATCTACGCAAATAATATGTGTTTAACATGCAAGGGGCTGCAATAAATATGATGTATTTTTTTTTCATCCTGCTGACAATGATTGACTTAATTTCTTCTTGCAACAGAAGGATCAAGCCAATACAAACTGTGGAATCCATCTGTAGTGTACAAGTACACAAGATAGAGATATTGTATATTTTGCTAAATCAAAGATATAGCATTTCACCATCATTATCCCATTAACACTATCCTCAGTATTCTCTTGTTGTAGATATCATATCGATAGATAGGTTTGAACATTGAACATATTTCAGACTCTTACCCCACAGAGTTGATTGATAACCTATTAGAATTCCAACTCCTGTTGCATAAGTAAGTGATTATGATGGAGGGGTCAGTGATGGCTATATGACATTTATTTTGCTGGTAACTAGATGCATCATGCTACTATCTTCAACTAACCAACTGCCATGGTCACATTTGAGCATGTTCTGCATTGTTTGATCAGGACCTATCCCTAGTGTTTGCTGTTCTCTTGTGACGATAATAAAAATGAAATAATAATTTCATGTACACATTTAAAGATATGTTCTGCGATAAAAAAAACAGCAAACTGGCCACCCCCCTTACAAAAACAAACACATCACAATGTCTTTACATGTGAAATTCTCTCAGATTGCACATGTGAAATCATGTGGCTTTAGAACACTTCACATGTGATGATATTTCACATGAAGTTTCACATCTCACAAGTGGATTTCATGTGATCACAACCTTTCACGTGAAATGATGTGGTTTTGGAACAACTTCGCAGGTGCGGATATTTCACACGTGGATTTTCACATTTGATCACACAACCTTTCACATGTGTATTCACATTTTCACATGATGCCCTGCAAACATTCTGGATCCGTTATGCGCATTTCACGGCTGCGTTGAGACAATGACTTATCAGTGACCCAAGCACTGCTCAGATAATCGCTACCATTGTGTCACAGAGTTGTCGTAGTGCTGCTGAAAATGTACATTGTCCCAGGGTTGTTGGCAGTAAGTAACCTAATGTATGTCCCTCTAACTGCCCTGAATGCCTCTGTCAGTCATACAACTATTGTATTTTATTTATTTATTTGACTTCTATTTAACTAGGCAAGTCAGTGAAGAACAAATTCTTATTTACAATGATGGCCTACCAAAAGGCAAAAAGCCTCCTGCGGGAACGGGGGATTAAGCAGTAATCATCCGCCTATGAACCTGAGTTATACTTAGCACTGAGGCGGTTTGCCCTAGTAGGAAGTCCACTGTGTTCAGCTTACCCTGCACTATCGTCTCAAACATATCGGCTCAGATCACTGTCATTTCTACCTCTGATAAGCCTCCCAGTAAAGCAATAAAAACGATCTATAATCCCAGAAAAGTGCAAAAAATAGCCCACATTAACATACACTATGTAGCCTAAGAAAGAAGGTTCATAAAATCGATAACTTGCTAGTAACAGACATCACTCATATACTGACTATCTCTGAAACTCACTTAGATAATACCTTTGATGATACAGTGGTAGCAATACATGTTTTCAATATCATCAGAAGATACAGGAATGCCAATGGTGGAGGTGTTGCCATTGTTGTTCAGTCATATTCCTGTAAAATTTAGCGAGGATCTCTTGTCAAATGCTGTTGAAGTAATATGGCTAGAGGTTCACATGTCTCACCTACAGTCTGCTATAAACCACCAAGTGCCAACAGAAAGTATCTAGATAATATGTGTGAAATGCTTGAAAATCTACACTACATGTATGTGTACACCTGTTGGTCGAACATCTCATTCCAAAATCATGGGCATTAATATGGAGTTGGTCCCCCCTTTGCTGCTATAACAGCCTCCACTCTTCTGGGAAGGCTTTCCACTAGATGTTGGAACATTGCTGCGGGGACTGGCTTCCATTCAGCCACAAGAGTATTTGTGATGTCGGGGCACTGATGTTGGGCCATTAGGCCTGGCTCGCAGTCGGCGTTCCAATTCATCCCAAAGGGTGTTCAATGAGGTTGAGGTCAGGGCTGTGGGCAGGCCAGTCAAGTTATTCCACACCGATCTCGACAAACCATTTCTGTATGGACCTCGCTTTGTGCACAGTGGCATTATCATGCTGAAACAGGAAAGGGCCTTCCCCATGCTCTTGCCACAAAGTTGGAAACACAGTATCGTCTAGAACAGGCCTAGGCAATTCCATTATTCAGGGGCCTGATTGGTGTCACACTTTTCCACCATCCCTAGCAAACACACCTGATTTAAACGAATGCATTTTTAACTGAAGATCATGATTAGTTGATCATTGAAGTCAGGTGTGTTAGCTGGGGCTGGGACAAAAGTGTGACCCCAATCAGGCCCCCGAGGACTGGAGTTGCCCAGGCCTGGTCTAGAATGTCAAGGTATGCTGCAGCTTTAAGATTTCCCTTCACTGGAACTAAGGGACCTAGGCCGAACCATGAAAAACAACCCCAGACCATTGTTCCTCCTCCACCAAACGTTACAGTTGACACTATGCATTGGGGCAGGTAGCGTTCTCCTGGCATCTGCCAAACCCAGATTCATCCATCGGACTGCCAGATTGTGATGCGTGATTTATCACTCCAGAGAACGCGTTTCTACTGCTCCGGAGTCCAATGGCGGCGAGCTTTACACCACTCCAGCCAACGCTTGGCATTGTGCATGGTGATCGTAGACTTGTGTGCGTGCGGCTGCTCGGCAATGGAAACCCGTTTCACGAAGCTCCCGACGAACTAACAGTTCTTGTGCTGACCTTGCTTCCAGAAGCAGTGTGGAACTCAGTAGTGAGTGTTGCAACCAAGGACAGACAATGTTTATGCGCTTTAGCACTCAGTGGTCCCGTTCTGTGAGCTTGTGTGACCTACCACTTCGCAGCTGAGCCATTGATGCTCCTAGACGTTTCAGTTGACCGGGGCAGCTCGAGAGGCTGCCTGGATCTTTAATTTAAAGACCCTTGCTCTGTTCGGTCTTAACGCAGACTTTGATCTGAAGCCATTCTTGTGATTTTTCTATTCATTGTTAATGTTTGTAGGCCTATGTAGCCAAATTGTATCTATGATCGTATGCTATGCATTCATGTTTTTCTATGTTCTTATATCTGAGAATTAACCAATGATATCAGGCCACACCCGGCCATGATTACAGACACCTGTGTGTGTCCTTTGACACTATATAAACTAGTCACCCCGCAGTGTTTGTCATTATACCCTGATGAAGACAGCTTGTCTGTCGAAACGTTGGTTATTAGGTTATTAAATTATTGCATCTGAGCTTCTAGAGTGTGCGGCCCTCCTTTAATTTCAAGTGTTCTACTCCGCTAGCCAGCACCTCGCCTAAATAGGTGTGTTTATTTTGCCTCTAGATTGACCGGGGCAGCTCTAGCAGGGCAGAAATTTGTTGAACTGACTTGTTGGGATTGAGGCATCCTATGACGGTGCCACGTTTACAGTCCCTAAGCTCTTCAGTAAGGCCATTCTACTGCCAGTGTTTGTCTATGGAGATTGCATGGAGGTGTGCTTGATTTTTATATACCTGTAAGCAACGGGTGTGGCTGAAATAGCCAAATCCACTAATTTGAAGGGGTGCAAACATACTTTTGTATATATAGTGTATGTGACATCAACAGAGAGGTATTTTTTCTGGGTGATCTAAATATTGCCTGGCTTTCATCAAGCTGCCACTCAAGAAAAAGCTTCAAACTCTAACCAGTGCCTCAAACCTGGTTCAGTCAAGCTACCAGGGTATTAACAAACAGCACAGGAATGAAATCATCCACATGTATTGATTACATCTTTACTATTGTTGCAGACATCTGCTCTAAAGCAGTGTCCAAATGTATCAGATGGAGTCATCATAATATAGTAGCCATATCTGGGAAAAGCAAAGTTCCAAAGGCCTAGTATAGTGTATAAGAGCTCATATAATAAGTTGTGTAGTGATTCCTATGTTAAAGATGTAAAGAATATTTGCTGGTCTGTGGTGTGTAATGAGGAGGAACCAGATGCTGCACTTGACACATTTATAAAATTGCTGTTTCCAGTTACTTATAGGTATGCACCCAACAAGAAAATGACAGTAAAACCTGTTAAATCCCCGTGGATTGATGAATAATTGTATGGTTGAGAGGGATGAGGCAAAAAGAATGGCAGATAAGTCTGGCTGCACTGCCGATTGGCAAACTTACTGCAAATTGAGAAATACATCTGACTAAACTGAATATATAGAATAAACTATACTATGAAACAAAGATACATTTTATAAAGAATGATAGTAAAAAGCTTTGGAGCACCTTAAATTACATTTTTGCCAAAAAGGCAAACTTGGCTCCATCATTCATTGAATCAGATTGCTTATTTATCACAAAACCCACTGAAATTGCCAACTAATTAAATACTTTTTTTATTGGCATGATTAGCAAACTTAGGCATGACATGCCAACAACAAGTTCTGAACCTACACATCCATCCATAACTGACTTGTTACAGGTTTTTGTTCTTCCATTTATATTTAGAGGTTGGAACGTTAACACGTGAGACCTATCGATTGGTGTCTCATCGTTAGTCAGTATGTGTTTCACCTGTGGTGGCTTGTCCATCTCTTTAGTCAGTATGTGTTTCACCTGTGCAGGCTTGTCCATCTCTTTAGTCAGTATGTGTTTCACCTGTGCTGGCTTGTCCATCTCTTTAGTCAGTATGTGTTTCACCTGTGCTGACTTGTCCATCTCTTTAGTCGGATGGTGTTTCACCTGTCCTGGCTTGTTCATCTCCTTAGTCGGAAGGTGTTTCACCTGTGCTGACCCAGGTGATATTTAAGAGTGGCTGGCCCAGTGCTCCAGTTGTCTTGAGAGATGTGAAGGATTAACACCGTCAGTTGGCTCTCGCTAGTAGACATTCCTAAAAACAATCCTTTAGATGATCATCCCCGCTTCCCTTTTGTTTTGGTTGTTGTTAGTGACTCTTTGTTAGTTCCCCCTTCTGTTTGAGTGAAACGTTTTGGTTTCTTGCTGGGGAACGTAACAAAATGGGGGCTCATCCGGGATCTTGTTTCCTGTGATAGTTGCTCTAATCTCCGACTGTGAAGCTCTGCTGTGCCCAGATATTTGAGTGTTCAAAATACACTTTTGTGGTAGAGTTGCTGTCACTGACATCCACCCTAATGGGTTATAAGATTGGTGGAATAATTTTATAAGTTGCAATATCACACAGGCTAGTTGGACGCATTTGTGGAAAACCCTACATGGGAGATGATAGATAAATGTACGAAGGCAAATCTGCTCATCACCGCAAAGAATTATGACATCAAAGTGGCATCTGGCGATCCAAAAGCAGTAGTCAAAGCGCTGATCGGTGGATGAGGAAAACTTTACGGAGAGGACTGATGAAAAGGGTGCTACGGGTAGTGGGGTGAGTCCCGTTGACGTGCAACCGAGGGAGTTAGAACTAAAGGCAAAGTAGGAGTAACATAAATTAGAGCTTGAGCACAGGGAAAGACGAGATGAGCGAACAACCAAAGAACAAGAACGTTGAACATGCAGCCAAACAACGAGATCAAGAGCGTGAGCATGCGCCACTGATTAGAAATGGCTCACTCTGGCCTTCATTCATTGTTCATTCATTGTTCATTTGACTGCCAATTTCATCAGTTGCGTTTATTGTTCTATTTATGTGTGAACGCCATATTTTTTTAACAGAATTTGCAATTTTATTTATTGGTTTAACATTATTCAGTTTACAAAAATGAGTTGGGAAATAACTTAGTTTTTGGTAGACATTTTAAATATGTTTTGATTGTATAAGAACTACCACAGTGCAATATCTGTTCTGTATACAGACAGATTGTTAGGACATATTATTATATACATGTGATATTAGAACGTTATTTACATTCATTTGTTGTGGTACCAAAGTGGAAAACAAGCCATGTTAATTGGTAAACTATTATAAGTTACATATATCATTGTGCAGACTTATTGTAAACATGCATCACTGAAGTACAGCATATAAAACATGTTGTTTCCTTAGATATCCTGATAGGTAATAGATTTGAGAGCAGATTATTCCATTAATGAATCTGAGGTTGGGTTTCACGTCCTCCTGTATCAGTGAGTTCATGGAAACCAAACTGCTTTGGACAATCCTGTGTAGTGTTAATAAAGCATTGTCCCACAACCGTTATTCAGGCTTCGCTCCCAAAGAGGAGACTGTCCGTTAGAGATCCCTTTTCTGTCTGTTTTATTCCATTGGTCGATGAGAAACACTTCTTTAAATGTATTATCCTCTTCTTTGTCCAGTTCTGTTTAAGAGTTGAGGATTTCCCACTAGATCTCAGAGTAAGTCCTTATCTCCGGTATGCTGATCCTAAGCTGTCAGGGAATATTTAAAACAGGTATTTGAGTATGGAATAGGTTTCTAAAGTGATCACTAGCTCCTCTGTGTGTCCTCAATCATGTAGTAATCTACTTGGAAAGTGCACACCCAGAAGGCTGAAACAGTTTACGAGGGGCAACCATACCTATTACATACATATTTCACAGCATTATGATGAACATTCCGTTCCCACCTCTGATTGGCTGCCAGGGTCACTCAATGTAAAATGCTGCCCTGACGAGGTGGCAGTAGTCTGTATGACTTGAATGGCGTCCCTATCAGCGCCCCAGGAACTGTAGTCATGGCAGATGGTCTCAGACCTCCTCCTGGACACCTTTTGAAGATGAAAAAGAAGACTTGATTGTCCATTGTCATTTTCAGATCATGGAATTTCCTTTTTTATGTTGCTTTTGAACCCTTTAAGTAACACGCACTCGTCTCAAACACACACAGACGGAGGGGTCGGAAACAAGGGTGAGCCATGGGTTAAGTCAAGTGCCTTGCTCAAAGGCACCACAGCAGGAGATGGCATCTAGGATACCTAAAATAGATCCCCACCTGTGCCTGTGTTCCATGGTAGGGAGACGGCAGCCTTGTACTGGAGGACGACAGGGAATCTCCCTCTGCGTCGTACTGCAAGCCCACTCGGCCACCATAAGGTGGGTTAGGCTCATTCTCTGTATAATCGGGGACAAAAATGATACTTACAAAACGGTCCTCTGAAGATACTCATGTTTTAAAACATGCCAAGGTACTCTACAGATAAGATTATTTTAAAATACATTTTTCGGAAGGGGGCAGCATTATGCCACACTTTTTAAAGTAAAATGAAATCAAAGTTTACGTGTTACGTGCACAGGATACAGCAGGTGGAAACAGTACAGAGAAATGCTCACTGACAAGCTGTTCTTCAGCAATGCAGTGTTCAATATCAAACAGTAAGAAGTAGAACATCCAGAATAGGATCATAAAAGAGCACGGAATCAAAACTAGGTCAGATAAAAGTAAAACACTGCATAACAATGGCATATTATAAATGTACCCCTTAAAACACAATTCTAGAAATAACCTATGACAGGTGAGGCAGAGTAGGTTTTAGACAGTGTACCTGTTAGGTCTGTTGTACTACTTGAACCAATCAAGTGGCCACCTGTATTTGGCCTGTTGGGCCATTCAAAGTCTTCCTCCAGCCACTGGTTAACTTGTTTTGTATGGATGTCTTTCACCCTGAAAGAAAGGGGGAGAGAGGAAACTTACTTTATGAGCTTACATTACTGATCATCGCAGTATGATCATTGTTTTGAGAATAATTATTGGTTAGTGTCATTGATTGCTACAAAGAAAATGTACATCCTCAACCAGGTTTCAAAGTTCCAACTTCTTACACAGTTATATATGTGTTGGAGGTCAGAGTTCATAATATCCAAATTCTATACAAGTGCATAGCTTTGTAATAAATTTTTTGTGTTTCACCTCCAGGCTTGTTGTCTGTGCCAACATCTTACTCCTGTTGTTTTATCTTTACAAATCCACACATTAGCTTCTCTCGTGACTAGATGGTGAAGGGTTCTCTCATGACTAGATGGTGAAGGGTTCTCTCGTGACTAGATGGTGAAGGGTTCTCTCATGACTAGATGGTGAAGGGTTCTCTCGTGACTAGATGGTGAAGGGTTCTCTCATGACTAGATGGTGAAGGCTTCTCTCATGACTAGATGGTGAAGGGTTCTCTCATGACTAGATGGTGAAGGGTTCTCTCATGACTAGATGGTGAAGGCTTCTCTCATGACTAGATGGTGAAGGCTTCTCTCATGACTAGATGGTGAAGGGTTCTCTCGTGACTAGATGGTGAAGGGTTCTCTCATGACTAGATGGTGAAGGGTTCTCTCATGACTAGATGGTGAAGGCTTCTCTCATGACTAGATGGTGAAGGGTTCTCTCATGACTAGATGGTGAAGGCTTCTCTCGTGACTAGATGGTGAAGGCTTCTCTCATGAATAGATGGTGAAGGGTTCTCTCATGACTAGATGGTGAAGGGTTCTCTCGTGACTAGATGGTGAAGGGTTCGCTCATGACTAGATGGTGAAGGGTTCTCTCATGACTAGATGGTGAAGGCTTCTCTCGTGACTAGATGGTGAAGGGTTCTCTCATGACTAGATGGTGAAGGGTTCTCTCATGACTAGATGGTGAAGGCTTCTCTCGTGACTAGATGGTGAAGGGTTCTCTCATGACTAGATGGTTAAGGCTTCTCTCGTGACTAGATGGTGAAGGCTTCTCTCATGAATAGATGGTGAAGGGTTCTCTCATGACTAGATGGTGAAGGGTTCTCTCGTGACTAGATGGTGAAGGGTTCGCTCATGACTAGATGGTGAAGGGTTCTCTCATGACTAGATGGTGAAGGCTTCTCTCGTGACTAGATGGTGAAGGGTTCTCTCATGACTAGATGGTGAAGGGTTCTCTCATGACTAGATGGTGAAGGCTTCTCTCATGACTAGATGGTGAAGGGTTCTCTCATGACTAGATGGTGAAGGGTTCTCTCATGACTAGATGGTGAAGGCTTCTCTCATGACTAGATGGTGAAGGCTTCTCTCATGACTAGATGGTGAAGGGTTCTCTCGTGACTAGATGGTGAAGGGTTCTCTCATGACTAGATGGTGAAGGGTTCTCTCATGACTAGATGGTGAAGGCTTCTCTCATGACTAGATGGTGAAGGGTTCTCTCATGACTAGATGGTGAAGGCTTCTCTCGTGACTAGATGGTGAAGGCTTCTCTCATGAATAGATGGTGAAGGGTTCTCTCATGACTAGATGGTGAAGGGTTCTCTCGTGACTAGATGGTGAAGGGTTCGCTCATGACTAGATGGTGAAGGGTTCTCTCATGACTAGATGGTGAAGGCTTCTCTCGTGACTAGATGGTGAAGGGTTCTCTCATGACTAGATGGTGAAGGGTTCTCTCATGACTAGATGGTGAAGGCTTCTCTCGTGACTAGATGGTGAAGGGTTCTCTCATGACTAGATGGTGAAGGCTTCTCTCGTGACTAGATGGTGAAGGCTTCTCTCATGAATAGATGGTGAAGGGTTCTCTCATGACTAGATGGTGAAGGGTTCTCTCGTGACTAGATGGTGAAGGGTTCGCTCATGACTAGATGGTGAAGGGTTCTCTCATGACTAGATGGTGAAGGCTTCTCTCGTGACTAGATGGTGAAGGGTTCTCTCATGACTAGATGGTGAAGGGTTCTCTCATGACTAGATGGTGAAGGCTTCACTTACTGCACGTAAACATTTATGTCACTCTTTGTGTTGTCCCTGATATTTGTAGCTGCTGTGTTGATCTGTAGTCAGTCTCACCTATGTAATTGTCGTCTATGCCAGGGCACATAGACCACCATGACCCCCACGGCTGCTATCACCAGTCCTGCCAGGGTCAGTAGCGCGGCAAAGAGGTCCCTCTTCAGGATAGGACCGTAGCAATCGGAGTCTAGGTACCAGTAGTCCTGGTTACATCTGTGTGGGTGGTGGATGGGACACAGAAGGATGGAGGGTTAAGTGGATTCATTGTGCTGGTTTCATGTTGGCTATACTGTATGTAGTATGTTGGCTATATGTTATATGTTGGCTATATGTTATATGTTGGCTATATGTTATATGTTGGCTATATGTAGTATGTTGGCTATATGTTGTATGTTGGCTATATGTTATATGTTGGCTATATGTTATATGTTGTATGTTGGCTATATGTTGTATGTTGGCTATATGTTATATGTTGGCTATATGTTATATGTTGGCTATATGTTATATGTTGGCTATATGTTATATGTTGTATGTTGGCTATATGTTGTATGTTGGCTATATGTTGTATGTTGGCTATATGTTATATGTTGGCTATATGTTATATGTTGGCTATATGTTGTATGTTGGCTATATGTTATATGTTGGCTATATGTTGTATGTTGTATGTTGGCTATATGTTATATGTTGTATGTTGGCTATATGTTATATGTTGGCTATATGTTATATGTTGGCTATATGTAGTATGTTGGCTATATGTTGTATGTTGACTATATGTTATATGTTGGCTATATGTTATATGTTGGCTATATGTTATATGTTGGCTATATGTTGTATGTTGGCTACATGTTGTATGTTGGCTATATGTTATATGTTGGCTATATGTTATATGTTGTATGTTGGCTATATGTTGTATGTTGGCTATATGTTATATGTCGGCTATATGTTGTATGTTGGCTATATGTTATATGTTGGCTATATGTTATATGTTGGCTATATGTTGTATGTTGGCTATATGTTATATGTTGGCTATATGTTGTATGTTGGCTATATGTTATATGTTGGCTATATGTTATATGTTGGATATATGTTGTATGTTGGCTATATGTTATATGTTGGCTATATGTTGTATGTTGGCTATATGTTGTATGTTGGCTATATGTTGTATGTTGGCTATATGTTGTATGTTGGCTATATGTTATATGTTGGCTATATGTTGTATGTTGGCTATATGTTGTATGTTGGCTATATGTTATATGTTGGCTATATGTTGTATGTTGACTATATGTTATATGTTGGCTATATGTTATATGTTGGCTATATGTTATATGTTGGCTATATGTTATTTGTTGGCTATATGTTGTATGTGTTGTATGTTGGCTATATGTTGTATGTTGGCTATATGTTATATGTTGGCTATATGTTGTATGTGTTGTATGTTGGCTATATGTTGTATGTTGGCTATATGTTATATGTTGGCTATATGTTGTATGTGTTGTATGTTGGCTATATGTTGTATGTTGGCTATATGTTGTATGTTGGCTATATGTTATATGTTGGCTATATGTTGTATGTGTTGTATGTTGGCTATATGTTGTATGTTGGATATATGTTGTATGTTGGCTATATGTTGTATGTTGGCTATATGTTATATGTTGGCTATATGTTGTATGTGTTGTATGTCGGCTATATGTTGTATGTGTTGTATGTTGGCTATATGTTGTATGTTGGATATATGTTGTATGTTGGCTATATGTTGTATGTTGGCTATATGTTATATGTTGGCTATATGTTGTATGTGTTGTATGTCGGCTATATGTTATATGTTGGCTATATGTTGTATGTGTTGTATGTTGGCTATATGTTGTATGTTGGCTATATGTTGTATGTTGACTATATGTTGTATGTTGGCTATATGTTATATGTCGGCTATATGTTGTATGTGTTGTATGTTGGCTATATGTTGTATGTTGGCTATATGTTGTATGTTGGCTATATGTTATATGTTGGCTATATGTAGTATGTTGGCTATATGTTGTATGTTGGCTATATGTTGTATGTTGGATATATGTTGTATGATGGCTATATGTTATATGTTGGCTATATGTTATATGTGTTGTATGTTGGCTATATGTAGTATGTTGTATGTGTTGTATGTTGGCTATATGTAGTATGTTGGCTATATGTTGTATGTTGGCTATATGTTGTATGATGGCTATATGTTATATGTTGGCTATATGTTATATGTTGGCTATATGTTGTATGTTGGCTATATGTTGTATTTTGGCTATATGTTATATGGTGGCTATATGTTGTATGTTGGCTATATGTTGTATGTTGGATATATGTTGTATGTTGGCTATATGTTATATGTTGGCTATATGTTGTATGTTGGCTATATGTTGTATGTTGGCTATATGTTGTATGTTGGCTATATGTTGTATGTTGGATATATGTTGTATGTGTTATATGTTGGCTATATGTTGTATGTTGGCTATATGTTGTATGTGTTATATGTTGGCTATATGTTGGCTATATGCTCTGTTATGTTATAAGAAGTCATAAGAGGTAATACTCTTACCTGCAGACCGGGCCGTCCCTTGACATACTACAGGTGCCGGTGTTGCAGTTCTTTTCCCTGTTGTGTCCGGAGGCACAGGGAGAGACACAGACCAGTCGCCCATCTATTTGTGCTGCATGGTAGTATATCCTCAAGTCCTTATCTAGTTTGGCTGGGTCGCATACCGCTACACAAAGATGACGGTAAGTTAAAAAGAATATTAAGTTCAAAGTTCAAAAGTATGTTATGTTAAAAGTCAATGCAGGAGATGAATTGGAATTTTTCAATTCACTATAGCCAATTAAACAATACATATATATACACAATACCAAGGTTTGGACACACCTACTCATTCAAGGGTTTTTCATTATTTGTACTATTTTCTACATTGTTGAATAATAGTGAAGACATCAAAACCATGAAATAACACATATGGAATAGTGTAGTAACCAAAAAGTGTTAAACAATTCAAAATATGTTGTATTTTCAATTCTTGAAAGTAGCCATCCTTTGCCTTGGTGACAGCTTTGCACACTCTTGGCATTCTGAATTACAGTAACTGACCCCAACCCTGGTAGGAACAGCTTTACAGTATAACCTCATTCACTAAAATGTGTTGAAAGGATATCCATAGATACCCTGGTGTGGACTCACAAATATAGGCTTTAGTGTACTTACATTCTTTATCAAATGTGGAATTTTTTACTATGACATCTCCAATTATGTCCACCCCAATACAGCCTACTTGACCTGTGAATGCAACAGAAATGTTTGTTATACAAAACAAATTATTTGACACGTGATTTGTCAATAATACCATCTTTTAATAACGCAGTAGAATTTTTTTGTCAATGTAAAGTTTACGAGTGGTAATTTCTTACTTTTTTAAAATTTCATACGCATTGGTCAGCTAACCCAGGTCTAATATGTGATTTTAACAACGGTGGGTGTGATCGTAAATTCAAATCTGGAGTGCCAGAGTGTGCTCTGGGCGTTCGGAAATTCAGAACATTGACAGATTGTCCATTCATAAATTCAGAGTGTTTCGCTCTCGGAGCACACACTGGACGCTCTGGCCTCGCAAAGGCAGTCAAGCACCCAAGCTAACTGGCTAATGTTGGCTAGCTACTTCCAGACACAAATGAGAGAACACCTCACTCTGACCATTTAACTCGCCCTAGCAAAGCTAGTTAGGCTGTTTTCATCTTATCCAGAGCGTTGGTGACTGTAACATGCCGACCAGACCACTCGCGCCTGCACCATCACATGCATGTTGATTCTGTCCACCCCACACCAGATGCGATCAGGACACGCAGGTTGAAATATCTAAACGAACTCTAAACCATATATATTAATTTGGGGACAGGTCGAAAGGAATTAAACACTTATGGCAATTTAGCTAGCTAGCTTGCTGTTGCTAGCTTATTCTTCCTGGTAGATAAACATTGGCTTGTTATTTTACCTGAAATGCACAAGGTCCTCTACTCTGACAATGAATCCACAGATAAAAGGGTAAACTGAGTTAGTTTCTAGTCATCTCTCCTTCTTCAGGCTTCTTCTTTGGACTTTATATTGCTGTTGGCAACTAACTTTAATTAGTGTGGACCTCAGTTCATGTTTCAATCACCCACGTGGGTATATGCTCCTAAAAACCAATGAGGAAATGGGAGAGGCGGGATTTGCATCGCTTCGAGCATCACGAATAGAACCAAGTTCCATTTTAGCTCCTGGCTATGAAGACTTGCGGCAATGATTGAATAACATGTATGCGTACCTTTATTATGCAACGCTCACGCACGCGACGCCAGCGGTGTGGTCAGCATGAAACTGTGCTGCTGGGAACAATTTAATTAAGCTTTTTTGCCGACGTCTACTTACACAGGCCATATTCAACTGGTGTTGAGCGTTCCTAAATTAATCAGTTATTCTGCGCTCTGGCACACTCAGACGAGAGTGCTCTAAAATCGGACTAGCTAGCCAGAGCGAATTTACGAACGCTAGCTCAGTGGGCAACAACAAGGCGCTAGCAAGGCCAGGGTGGCCGCTTCATTTCCCACTGGGGCTACCCATACCACATTGTTTGCGCTCACTGTCATAAATTGCTTTGGATAAAACCGTCTGCTAAATGGCAAATGTAAAATGGCACACACAGCAGATCTTGGATTGGCCAAAATGGTCTACTTAACAACTGGTTTCTAATATCGTAAGTGTCTGTAGTCGGTTACTGACCTGTGGTGCAGTTTTTGGCCTCGTTGAGAATGTCCTTGATCTGTTGTTCTGACTCAGCAATCTCATGACTTAAATTCTTCCCATTCTCTATGCGCAGTAGAACCACATGCTCCACCACGACACTGCCATTCCTAATAGAGAGAAGAGATTCAAAAAAAAGGTTCCACATTTTAAATAGACGTTCTAAAAAGAGGTTCAACTAACCTTTTAAAGTAAGTGTTTAATGTACATGCATACTACCTCTTTCTTGCGAAGTTTCCTCAAATGTTCACA
Source organism: Salvelinus alpinus (assembly GCF_045679555.1). Lineage (NCBI taxonomy): Eukaryota > Metazoa > Chordata > Actinopteri > Salmoniformes > Salmonidae > Salvelinus > Salvelinus alpinus. The sequence continues at coordinate 24,394,834 of NC_092116.1, forward strand.
TACCTGAGTCCTATTATTACTATGCCGATAAAATTGTTGATAGTGCGGTTGTACAGTAAGGTCATCTGGAAAACATAAGTTATAGCTCAGTTAGTTACTATTAATGAGCTCATTAGGATTATACATGTGTCATTAAAAAATAGTTTGTATGTAAATTAGGCACTTACGTCGTTAGTGAAATTTTCTGTAAAATCTTGGTATTCCTGTGTTAATGGGTCACTGTATTCTTTTTTAAATGTTTTGTTGAGTCTAACAGTGACGTCTGTTGATACTTCAATGGTGTCTGTAGTTCATTGACATGAATAGGACGATAAGGAACAACAATTAGACCATTTATGGACCAGTAGTAGTTAGATAAACCAGGACAGTATATTCCATAGGACTGGCAGTTTTTTACTGACAAAAAACCTCCAAGCCCTAGTAGTATCAGAGTATTTCCTGGTCAGGTCATGTGATCACTCACCCACAGTTACAAATATCGGAGGTCCAGTTGTTGAGAGTGAAGGTGACGTCAATGAAGGAGATGCAGTTGTAGAAGTTGGAGTGGGTGCAGTAGAAGGGTTAGTTGGGGTAGGTGTAGTAGAAGGGGTAGTTGAAGTTGGTATCGTAGAAGGGGTAGTTGAAGTAGGTGTAGTAGTTGGGGTAGGTGTTGTAGAAGGGGTATTTGGGGTAGGTGTAGTAGAAGGGGTAGTTGAAGTAGGTGTAGTAGTTGGGGTAGGTGTTGTAGAAGGGGTAGTTGGGATAGGTGTGGTAGAAGGGGTAGATGGGATAGGTGTGGTAGAAGGGGTAGATGGGATAGGTGTGGTAGAAGGGGTAGATGGGATAGGTGTAGTAGAAGGGGCAGTTGGGATAGGTGTAGTAGATGATGTAGTTGATGTAGTTAGGGTAGTTGGAGAAAGTGTGGTAGGTGTAGTTGATGTAGTTAACGTAGTTGGAGGTGTGGTAGGTGGGGTAGTTAATGTAATTAGGGTAGTTGTGGTAGGTGGGGTAGTTGATGTAATTAGGGTAGTTGTGGTAGGTGGGGTAGTTGATGTAGTTGAAGAAGGTGTGGTAGGTGGGGTAGTTGATGTAGTTGAAGAAGGTGTGGTAGGTGGGGTAGTTGATGTAATTAGGGTAGTTGTGGTAGGTGGGGTAGTTGATGTAGTTGAAGAAGGTGTGTTGGGTGTGGTTGTGAAAGGTAATGTAGTTTCAGTAGTTAAAAAGGGTGTGGTAGATGGTGGAGTTGGAGACTGTGTTGTGGTTATTGCTTCTATCGTTGAGCTAGCTGATGGTCCTTGTGTAATAATGGTAATTGTTTCATCTGGAATTGTTGTCATTTCTAACGTTGTTGTTTGATCTTCAAGGGTCGTTCCCGCCTCAGTTGTGGAGTCAGTTGGCTCTGCAGTTGTACTTTCAGTTCCCTGGGTAGATGAGAGTCCAACGGTAGTGGAAGATATTTGCCCGTCCGTGACTGCTGAAGTTAGTTCATTTGTAGTGGCAGGCTCACTGGTAATCGTCGAAGGTTGTGAGGGACTTGTTTCCGACGAGGTACTGGTTGAAGTTTCTGTTACACCTGAGGACATAGCTGTAGTTGTTTCCATTGTGTCTTTGGTTGATTCTGGTGTCATGGTCACTCCCGATGTTGAAAACGTAGCTTCCACAGTTGCACTTGTTAAACCAGCTGTGGTCGATGTTGATTCTTCAGCAGATGTGCTTGATTCAGAAGTTGTTGATGCCTCACTTGATGTTGAGGTACCAGCAGTGCTAGTTAGAGACTCACTTGTAACGTCAGAGGACACTGATGTGTGACCAGAAGTGATTGTGGGAGATGGGCTTGTCACAGTCTCTTGGCTAGCTGATGGTTCTTGTGTAACAATGGTAGTTGTTTCAGCTGGAATTGTTGTCATTTCTAATGTTGTTGTGTGATCTTCACGGGTTGTACCTGCTGCAGTTGTGGAGTCAGTTGAGCCTGCAGTTGTACTTTCAGTTCCCTGGGTAGATGAGAGTCCAACGGTAGTGGAAGATATTTGCCCGTCCGTGACTGCTGAAGTTAGTTCATTTGTAGTGGCAGGCTCACTGGTAATCGTCGAAGGTTGTGAGGGACTTGTTTCCGACGAGGTACTGGTTGAAGTTTCTGTTACACCTGAGGACATAGCTGTAGTTGTTTCCATTGTGTCTTTGGTTGATTCTGGTGTCATGGTCACTCCCGATGTTGAAAACGTAGCTTCCACAGTTGCACTTGTTAAACCAGCTGTGGTCGATGTTGATTCTTCAGCAGATGTGCTTGATTCAGAAGTTGTTGATGCCTCACTTGATGTTGAGGTACCAGCAGTGCTAGTTAGAGACTCACTTGTAACGTCAGAGGACACTGATGTGTGACCAGAAGTGATTGTGGGAGATGGGCTTGTCACAGTATCTGGGCTAGATGATGGTTTTTGTGTAACAATGGTAGTTGTTTCAGCTGGAATTGTTGTCATTTCTAATGTTGTTGTGTGATCTTCAAGGGTTGTACCTGCTGCAGTTGGGGAGTCAGTTGGCTCTGCAGTTGTACTTTCAGTTCCCTGGGTAGATGAGAGTCCAACGGTAGTGGAAGATATTTGTCCGTCCGTGACTGCTGAAGTTAGTTCATTCGTAGTGGCAGGCTCACTGGTAATCGTCGAAGGTTGTGAGGGACTTGTTTCCGACGAGGTACTGGTTGAAGTTTCTGTTACACCTGAGGACATAGCTGTAGTTGTTTCCATTGTGTCTTTGGTTGATTCTGGTGTCATGGTCACTCCCGATGTTGAAAACGTAGCTTCCACAGTTGCACTTGTTAAACCAGCTGCGGTCGATGTTGATTCTTCAGCAGATGTGCTTGATTCAGAAGTTGTTGTTGATGCCTCACTTGATGTTGAGGTACCAGCAGTGCTAGTTAGAGACTCACTTGTAACGTCAGAGGGCACTGATGTGTGACCAGAAGTGATTGTGGGAGATGGGCTTGTCACAGTCTCTTGGCTAGCTGATGGTTCTTGTGTAACAATGGTAATTGGTTCAGCTGGAATTGTTGTCATTTCTAATGTTGTTGTGTGATCTTCAAGGGTTGTACCTGCTGATGTTGGGGAGTCAGTTGGCTCTGCAGTTGTACTTTCAGTTCCCTGGGTAGATGAGAGTCCAACTGTAGTGGAAGATATTTGCCCGTCCGTGACTGCTGAAGTTAGTTCATTTGTAGTGGCAGGCTCACTGGTAATCGTAGAAGGTTGTGAGGGACTTGTTTCCGGCGAGGTACTGGTTGAAGTTTCTGTTACACCTGAGGACATAGCTGTAGTTGTTTCCATTGTGTCTTTGGTTGATTCTGGTGTCATGGTCACTCCCGATGTTGAAAAAGTAGCTCCCACAGTTGCACTTGTTAAACCAGCTGTGGTCGATGTTGATTCTTCAGCAGATGTCCTTGATTCAGAAGTTGTTGTTGATGCCTCACTTGATGTTGAGGTACCAGCAGTGCTAGTTAGAGACTCACTTGTAACGTCAGAGGGCACTGATGTGTGACCAGAAGTGATTGTGGGAGATGGGCTTGTCACAGTCTCTTGGCTAGCTGATGGTTCTTGTGTAACAATGGTAATTGGTTCAGCTGGAATTGTTGTCATTTCTAATGTAGTTGTGTGATCTTCAAGGGTTGTACCTGCTGATGTTGGGGAGTCAGTTGGCTCTGCAGTTGTACTTTCAGTTCCCTGGGTAGATGAGAGTCCAACGGTAGTGGAAGATATTTGCCCGTCCGTGACTGCTGAAGTTAGTTCATTCGTAGTGGCAGGCTCATTGGTAATCGTCGAAGGTTGTGAGGGACTGGTTTCCGGCGAGGTATTGGTTGAAGTTTCTGTTACACCTGAGGACATAGCTGTAGTTGTTTCCATTGTGTCTTTGGTTGATTCTGGTGTCATGGTCACTCCCGATGTTGAAAACGTAGCTTCACCAGTTGCACTTGTTAAACCAGCTGTGGTCGATGTCGATTCTTCAGCAGATGTGCTTGCTTCAGAAGTTGTTGTTGATGCCTCATTTGATGTTGAGGTACCAGCGGTGCTAGTTAGAGACTCACTTGTAACGTCAGAGTGCACTGATGTGTGACCCGAAGTGATTGTGTGAGATGGGCTTGTCACAGTTTCTGGGCTAGTTGATGGTTCTTGTGTAACAATGGTAGTTGTTTCAGCTGGAATTGTTGTCATTTCTAATGTTGTTGTGTGATCTTCACGGGTTGTACCTGCTGCAGTTGTGGAGTCAGTTGAGCCTGCAGTTGTACTTTCAGTTCCCTGGGTAGATGAGAGTCCAACGGTAGTGGAAGATATTTGCCCGTCCGTGACTGCTGAAGTTAGTTCATTTGTAGTGGCAGGCTCACTGGTAATCGTCGAAGGTTGTGAGGGACTTGTTTCCGACGAGGTACTGGTTGAAGTTTCTGTTACACCTGAGGACATAGCTGTAGTTGTTTCCATTGTGTCTTTGGTTGATTCTGGTGTCATGGTCACTCCCGATGTTGAAAACGTAGCTTCCACAGTTGCACTTGTTAAACCAGCTGTGGTCGATGTTGATTCTTCAGCAGATGTGCTTGATTCAGAAGTTGTTGATGCCTCACTTGATGTTGAGGTACCAGCAGTGCTAGTTAGAGACTCACTTGTAACGTCAGAGGACACTGATGTGTGACCAGAAGTGATTGTGGGAGATGGGCTTGTCACAGTTTCTTGGCTAGCTGATGGTTCTTGTGTAACAATGGTAGTTGTTTCAGCTGGAATTGTTGTCATTTCTAATGTTGTTGTGTGATCTTCAAGGGTTGTACCTGCTGCAGTTGGGGAGTCAGTTGGCTCTGCAGTTGTACTTTCAGTTCCCTGGGTAGATGAGAGTCCAACGGTAGTGGAAGATATTTGTCCGTCCGTGACTGCTGAAGTTAGTTCATTCGTAGTGGCAGGCTCACTGGTAATCGTCGAAGGTTGTGAGGGACTTGTTTCCGACGAGGTACTGGTTGAAGTTTCTGTTACACCTGAGGACATAGCTGTAGTTGTTTCCATTGTGTCTTTGGTTGATTCTGGTGTCATGGTCACTCCCGATGTTGAAAACGTAGCTTCCACAGTTGCACTTGTTAAACCAGCTGTGGTCGATGTTGATTCTTCAGCAGATGTGCTTGATTCAGAAGTTGTTGATGCCTCACTTGATGTTGAGGTACCAGCAGTGCTAGTTAGAGACTCACTTGTAACGTCAGAGGACACTGATGTGTGACCAGAAGTGATTGTGGGAGATGGGCTTGTCACAGTCTCTTGGCTAGCTGATGGTTCTTGTGTAACAATGGTAGTTGTTTCAGCTGGAATTGTTGTCATTTCTAATGTTGTTGTGTGATCTTCACGGGTTGTACCTGCTGCAGTTGTGGAGTCAGTTGAGCCTGCAGTTGTACTTTCAGTTCCCTGGGTAGATGAGAGTCCAACGGTAGTGGAAGATATTTGCCCGTCCGTGACTGCTGAAGTTAGTTCATTTGTAGTGGCAGGCTCACTGGTAATCGTCGAAGGTTGTGAGGGACTTGTTTCCGACGAGGTACTGGTTGAAGTTTCTGTTACACCTGAGGACATAGCTGTAGTTGTTTCCATTGTGTCTTTGGTTGATTCTGGTGTCATGGTCACTCCCGATGTTGAAAACGTAGCTTCCACAGTTGCACTTGTTAAACCAGCTGTGGTCGATGTTGATTCTTCAGCAGATGTGCTTGATTCAGAAGTTGTTGATGCCTCACTTGATGTTGAGGTACCAGCAGTGCTAGTTAGAGACTCACTTGTAACGTCAGAGGACACTGATGTGTGACCAGAAGTGATTGTGGGAGATGGGCTTGTCACAGTTTCTTGGCTAGCTGATGGTTCTTGTGTAACAATGGTAGTTGTTTCAGCTGGAATTGTTGTCATTTCTAATGTTGTTGTGTGATCTTCAAGGGTTGTACCTGCTGCAGTTGGGGAGTCAGTTGGCTCTGCAGTTGTACTTTCAGTTCCCTGGGTAGATGAGAGTCCAACGGTAGTGGAAGATATTTGTCCGTCCGTGACTGCTGAAGTTAGTTCATTCGTAGTGGCAGGCTCACTGGTAATCGTCGAAGGTTGTGAGGGACTTGTTTCCGACGAGGTACTGGTTGAAGTTTCTGTTACACCTGAGGACATAGCTGTAGTTGTTTCCATTGTGTCTTTGGTTGATTCTGGTGTCATGGTCACTCCCGATGTTGAAAACGTAGCTTCCACAGTTGCACTTGTTAAACCAGCTGTGGTCGATGTTGATTCTTCAGCAGATGTGCTTGATTCAGAAGTTGTTGATGCCTCACTTGATGTTGAGGTACCAGCAGTGCTAGTTAGAGACTCACTTGTAACGTCAGAGGACACTGATGTGTGACCAGAAGTGATTGTGTGAGATGGGCTTGTCACAGTATCTGGGCTAGATGATGGTTTTTGTGTAACAATGGTAGTTGTTTCAGCTGGAATTGTTGTCATTTCTAATGTTGTTGTGTGATCTTCAAGGGTTGTACCTGCTGCAGTTGGGGAGTCAGTTGGCTCTGCAGTTGTACTTTCAGTTCCCTGGGTAGATGAGAGTCCAACGGTAGTGGAAGATATTTGTCCGTCCGTGACTGCTGAAGTTAGTTCATTCGTAGTGGCAGGCTCACTGGTAATCGTCGAAGGTTGTGAGGGACTTGTTTCCGACGAGGTACTGGTTGAAGTTTCTGTTACACCTGAGGACATAGCTGTAGTTGTTTCCATTGTGTCTTTGGTTGATTCTGGTGTCATGGTCACTCCCGATGTTGAAAACGTAGCTTCCACAGTTGCACTTGTTAAACCAGCTGCGGTCGATGTTGATTCTTCAGCAGATGTGCTTGATTCAGAAGTTGTTGTTGATGCCTCACTTGATGTTGAGGTACCAGCAGTGCTAGTTAGAGACTCACTTGTAACGTCAGAGGGCACTGATGTGTGACCAGAAGTGATTGTGGGAGATGGGCTTGTCACAGTCTCTTGGCTAGCTGATGGTTCTTGTGTAACAATGGTAATTGGTTCAGCTGGAATTGTTGTCATTTCTAATGTTGTTGTGTGATCTTCAAGGGTTGTACCTGCTGATGTTGGGGAGTCAGTTGGCTCTGCAGTTGTACTTTCAGTTCCCTGGGTAGATGAGAGTCCAACTGTAGTGGAAGATATTTGCCCGTCCGTGACTGCTGAAGTTAGTTCATTTGTAGTGGCAGGCTCACTGGTAATCGTAGAAGGTTGTGAGGGACTTGTTTCCGGCGAGGTACTGGTTGAAGTTTCTGTTACACCTGAGGACATAGCTGTAGTTGTTTCCATTGTGTCTTTGGTTGATTCTGGTGTCATGGTCACTCCCGATGTTGAAAAAGTAGCTCCCACAGTTGCACTTGTTAAACCAGCTGTGGTCGATGTTGATTCTTCAGCAGATGTCCTTGATTCAGAAGTTGTTGTTGATGCCTCACTTGATGTTGAGGTACCAGCAGTGCTAGTTAGAGACTCACTTGTAACGTCAGAGGGCACTGATGTGTGACCAGAAGTGATTGTGGGAGATGGGCTTGTCACAGTCTCTTGGCTAGCTGATGGTTCTTGTGTAACAATGGTAATTGGTTCAGCTGGAATTGTTGTCATTTCTAATGTAGTTGTGTGATCTTCAAGGGTTGTACCTGCTGATGTTGGGGAGTCAGTTGGCTCTGCAGTTGTACTTTCAGTTCCCTGGGTAGATGAGAGTCCAACGGTAGTGGAAGATATTTGCCCGTCCGTGACTGCTGAAGTTAGTTCATTCGTAGTGGCAGGCTCATTGGTAATCGTCGAAGGTTGTGAGGGACTGGTTTCCGGCGAGGTATTGGTTGAAGTTTCTGTTACACCTGAGGACATAGCTGTAGTTGTTTCCATTGTGTCTTTGGTTGATTCTGGTGTCATGGTCACTCCCGATGTTGAAAACGTAGCTTCACCAGTTGCACTTGTTAAACCAGCTGTGGTCGATGTCGATTCTTCAGCAGATGTGCTTGCTTCAGAAGTTGTTGTTGATGCCTCATTTGATGTTGAGGTACCAGCGGTGCTAGTTAGAGACTCACTTGTAACGTCAGAGTGCACTGATGTGTGACCCGAAGTGATTGTGTGAGATGGGCTTGTCACAGTTTCTGGGCTAGTTGATGGTTCTTGTGTAACAATGGTAGTTGTTTCAGCTGGAATTGTTGTCATTTCTAATGTTGTTGTGTGATCTTCACGGGTTGTACCTGCTGCAGTTGTGGAGTCAGTTGAGCCTGCAGTTGTACTTTCAGTTCCCTGGGTAGATGAGAGTCCAACGGTAGTGGAAGATATTTGCCCGTCCGTGACTGCTGAAGTTAGTTCATTTGTAGTGGCAGGCTCACTGGTAATCGTCGAAGGTTGTGAGGGACTTGTTTCCGACGAGGTACTGGTTGAAGTTTCTGTTACACCTGAGGACATAGCTGTAGTTGTTTCCATTGTGTCTTTGGTTGATTCTGGTGTCATGGTCACTCCCGATGTTGAAAACGTAGCTTCCACAGTTGCACTTGTTAAACCAGCTGTGGTCGATGTTGATTCTTCAGCAGATGTGCTTGATTCAGAAGTTGTTGATGCCTCACTTGATGTTGAGGTACCAGCAGTGCTAGTTAGAGACTCACTTGTAACGTCAGAGGACACTGATGTGTGACCAGAAGTGATTGTGGGAGATGGGCTTGTCACAGTTTCTTGGCTAGCTGATGGTTCTTGTGTAACAATGGTAGTTGTTTCAGCTGGAATTGTTGTCATTTCTAATGTTGTTGTGTGATCTTCAAGGGTTGTACCTGCTGCAGTTGGGGAGTCAGTTGGCTCTGCAGTTGTACTTTCAGTTCCCTGGGTAGATGAGAGTCCAACGGTAGTGGAAGATATTTGTCCGTCCGTGACTGCTGAAGTTAGTTCATTCGTAGTGGCAGGCTCACTGGTAATCGTCGAAGGTTGTGAGGGACTTGTTTCCGACGAGGTACTGGTTGAAGTTTCTGTTACACCTGAGGACATAGCTGTAGTTGTTTCCATTGTGTCTTTGGTTGATTCTGGTGTCATGGTCACTCCCGATGTTGAAAACGTAGCTTCCACAGTTGCACTTGTTAAACCAGCTGTGGTCGATGTTGATTCTTCAGCAGATGTGCTTGATTCAGAAGTTGTTGATGCCTCACTTGATGTTGAGGTACCAGCAGTGCTAGTTAGAGACTCACTTGTAACGTCAGAGGACACTGATGTGTGACCAGAAGTGATTGTGGGAGATGGGCTTGTCACAGTATCTGGGCTAGATGATGGTTTTTGTGTAACAATGGTAGTTGTTTCAGCTGGAATTGTTGTCATTTCTAATGTTGTTGTGTGATCTTCAAGGGTTGTACCTGCTGCAGTTGGGGAGTCAGTTGGCTCTGCAGTTGTACTTTCAGTTCCCTGGGTAGATGAGAGTCCAACGGTAGTGGAAGATATTTGTCCGTCCGTGACTGCTGAAGTTAGTTCATTCGTAGTGGCAGGCTCACTGGTAATCGTCGAAGGTTGTGAGGGACTTGTTTCCGACGAGGTACTGGTTGAAGTTTCTGTTACACCTGAGGACATAGCTGTAGTTGTTTCCATTGTGTCTTTGGTTGATTCTGGTGTCATGGTCACTCCCGATGTTGAAAACGTAGCTTCCACAGTTGCACTTGTTAAACCAGCTGTGGTCGATGTCGATTCTTCAGCAGATGTGCTTGCTTCAGAAGTTGTTGTTGATGCCTCATTTGATGTTGAGGTACCAGCGGTGCTAGTTAGAGACTCACTTGTAACGTCAGAGTGCACTGATGTGTGACCCGAAGTGATTGTGTGAGATGGGCTTGTCACAGTTTCTGGGCTAGTTGATGGTTCTTGTGTAACAATGGTAGTTGTTTCAGCTGGAATTGTTGTCATTTCTAATGTTGTTGTGTGATCTTCACGGGTTGTACCTGCTGCAGTTGTGGAGTCAGTTGAGCCTGCAGTTGTACTTTCAGTTCCCTGGGTAGATGAGAGTCCAACGGTAGTGGAAGATATTTGCCCGTCCGTGACTGCTGAAGTTAGTTCATTTGTAGTGGCAGGCTCACTGGTAATCGTCGAAGGTTGTGAGGGACTTGTTTCCGACGAGGTACTGGTTGAAGTTTCTGTTACACCTGAGGACATAGCTGTAGTTGTTTCCATTGTGTCTTTGGTTGATTCTGGTGTCATGGTCACTCCCGATGTTGAAAACGTAGCTTCCACAGTTGCACTTGTTAAACCAGCTGTGGTCGATGTTGATTCTTCAGCAGATGTGCTTGATTCAGAAGTTGTTGATGCCTCACTTGATGTTGAGGTACCAGCAGTGCTAGTTAGAGACTCACTTGTAACGTCAGAGGACACTGATGTGTGACCAGAAGTGATTGTGGGAGATGGGCTTGTCACAGTTTCTTGGCTAGCTGATGGTTCTTGTGTAACAATGGTAGTTGTTTCAGCTGGAATTGTTGTCATTTCTAATGTTGTTGTGTGATCTTCAAGGGTTGTACCTGCTGCAGTTGGGGAGTCAGTTGGCTCTGCAGTTGTACTTTCAGTTCCCTGGGTAGATGAGAGTCCAACGGTAGTGGAAGATATTTGTCCGTCCGTGACTGCTGAAGTTAGTTCATTCGTAGTGGCAGGCTCACTGGTAATCGTCGAAGGTTGTGAGGGACTTGTTTCCGACGAGGTACTGGTTGAAGTTTCTGTTACACCTGAGGACATAGCTGTAGTTGTTTCCATTGTGTCTTTGGTTGATTCTGGTGTCATGGTCACTCCCGATGTTGAAAACGTAGCTTCCACAGTTGCACTTGTTAAACCAGCTGTGGTCGATGTTGATTCTTCAGCAGATGTGCTTGATTCAGAAGTTGTTGATGCCTCACTTGATGTTGAGGTACCAGCAGTGCTAGTTAGAGACTCACTTGTAACGTCAGAGGACACTGATGTGTGACCAGAAGTGATTGTGGGAGATGGGCTTGTCACAGTATCTGGGCTAGATGATGGTTTTTGTGTAACAATGGTAGTTGTTTCAGCTGGAATTGTTGTCATTTCTAATGTTGTTGTGTGATCTTCAAGGGTTGTACCTGCTGCAGTTGGGGAGTCAGTTGGCTCTGCAGTTGTACTTTCAGTTCCCTGGGTAGATGAGAGTCCAACGGTAGTGGAAGATATTTGTCCGTCCGTGACTGCTGAAGTTAGTTCATTCGTAGTGGCAGGCTCACTGGTAATCGTCGAAGGTTGTGAGGGACTTGTTTCCGACGAGGTACTGGTTGAAGTTTCTGTTACACCTGAGGACATAGCTGTAGTTGTTTCCATTGTGTCTTTGGTTGATTCTGGTGTCATGGTCACTCCCGATGTTGAAAACGTAGCTTCCACAGTTGCACTTGTTAAACCAGCTGTGGTCGATGTTGATTCTTCAGCAGATGTGCTTGATTCAGAAGTTGTTGATGCCTCACTTGATGTTGAGGTACCAGCAGTGCTAGTTAGAGACTCACTTGTAACGTCAGAGGACACTGATGTGTGACCAGAAGTGATTGTGGGAGATGGGCTTGTCACAGTCTCTTGGCTAGCTGATGGTTCTTGTGTAACAATGGTAGTTGTTTCAGCTGGAATTGTTGTCATTTCTAATGTTGTTGTGTGATCTTCAAGGGTTGTACCTGCTGCAGTTGGGGAGTCAGTTGGCTCTGCAGTTGTACTTTCAGTTCCCTGGGTAGATGAGAGTCCAACGGTAGTGGAAGATATTTGTCCGTCCGTGACTGCTGAAGTTAGTTCATTCGTAGTGGCAGGCTCACTGGTAATCGTCGAAGGTTGTGAGGGACTTGTTTCCGACGAGGTACTGGTTGAAGTTTCTGTTACACCTGAGGACATAGCTGTAGTTGTTTCCATTGTGTCTTTGGTTGATTCTGGTGTCATGGTCACTCCCGATGTTGAAAACGTAGCTTCACCAGTTGCACTTGTTAAACCAACTGTGGTCGATGTTGATTCTTCAGCAGATGTGCTTGATTCAGAAGTTGTTGTTGATGCCTCACTTGATGTTGAGGTACCAGCAGTGCTAGTTAGAGACTCACTTGTAACGTCAGAGGGCACTGATGTGTGACCCGAAGTGATTGTGTGAGATGGGCTTGTCACAGTTTCTGGGCTAGTTGATGGTTCTTGTGTAACAGTGGTAGTTGTTTCAGCTGGAATTGTTGTCATTTCTAATGTTGTTGTGTGATCTTCACGGGTTGTACCTGCTGCAGTTGTGGAGTCAGTTGGGCCTGCAGTTGTACTTTCAGTTCCCTGGGTAGATGAGAGTCCATCTGTAGTGGAAGATATTTGCCCGTCCGTGACTGCTGAAGTTAGTTCATTTGTAGTGGCAGGCTCACTGGTAATCGTCGAAGGTTGTGAGGGACTTGTTTCCGGCGAGGTACTGGTTGAAGTTTCTGTTACACCTGAGGACATAGCTGTAGTTGTTTCCATTGTGTCTTTGGTTGATTCTGGTGTCATGGTCACTCCCGATGTTGAAAAAGTAGCTCCCACAGTTGCACTTGTTAAACTAGCTGTGGTCGATGTCGATTCTTCAGCAGATGTGCTTGCTTCAGAATTTGTTGTTGATGCCTCACTTGATGTTGAGGTACCAGCAGTGCTAGTTAGAGACTCACTTGTAACGTCAGAGGGCACTGATGTGTGACCCGAAGTGATTGTGTGAGATGGGCTTGTCACAGTTTCTGGGCTATTTGATGGTTCTTGTGTAACAATGGTAGTTGTTTCAGCTGGAATTGTTGTAATTTCTAATGTTGTTGTGTGATCTTCACGGGTTGTACCTGCTGCAGTTGTGGAGTCAGTTGGCTCTGCAGTTGTACTTTCAGTTCCCTGGGTAGATGAGAGTCCAACTGTAGTGGAAGATATTTGCCCATCCGTAACTGCTGAAGTTAGTTCGTTTGCAGTGGCAGGCTCACTGGTAATCGTAGAAGGTTGTGAGGGACTTGTTTCCGGCGAGGTACTGGTTGAAGTTTCTGTTACACCTGAGGACATAGCTGTAGTTGTGTCCATTGTGTCTTTGGTTGATTCTGGTGTCATGGTCACTCCCGATGTTGAAAATGTAGCTCCCACAGTTGCACTTGTTAAACCAGCTGTGGTCAATGTCGATTCTTCAGCAGATGTGCTTGCTTCAGAAGTTGTTGTTGATGCCTCACTTGATGTTGAGGTACCAGCAGTGCTAGTTAGAGACTCACTTGTAACGTCAGAGGGCACTGATGTGTGACCAGAAGTGATTGTGTGAGATGGGCTTGTCACAGTTTCTAGGCTAGTTGATGGTTCTTGTGTAACAATGGTAGTTGTTTCAGCTGGAATTGTTGTCATTTCTAATGTTGTTGTGTGATCTTCACGGGTTGTACCTGCTGCAGTTGTGGAGTCAGTTGGCTCTGCAGTTGTACTTTCAGTTCCCTGGGTAGATGAGAGTCCAACTGTAGTGGAAGATATTTGCCCGTCCGTGACTGCTGAAGTTAGTTCATTTGTAGTGGCAGGCTCACTGGTAATCGTAGAAGGTTGTGAGGGACTTGTTACCGGCGAGGTACTGGTTGAAGTTTCTGTTACACCTGAGGACATAGCTGTAGTTGTTTCTATTGTGTCTTTGGTTGATTCTGGTGTCATGGTCACTCCCGATGTTGAAAACGTAGCTCCCACAGTTGCACTTGTTAAACCAGCTGTGGTCGATGTCGATTCTTCAGCAGATGTGCTTGCTTCAGAAGTTGTTGTTGATGCCTCACTTGATGTTGAGGTACCAGCAGTGCTAGTTAGAGACTCACTTGTAACGTCAGAGTGCACTGATGTGTGACCCGAAGTGATTGTGTGAGATGGGCTTGTCACAGTTTCTGGGCTAGTTGATGGTTCTTGTGTAACAATGGTAGTTGTTTCAGCTGGAATTGTTGTCATTTCTAATGTTGTTGTGTGATCTTCACGGGTTGTACCCGCTGCAGTTGTGGAGTCAGTTGGCTCTGCAGTTGTACTTTCAGTTCCCTGGGTAGATGAGAGTCCAACGGTAGTGGAAGATATTTGCCCTCCCGTGACTGCTGAAGATAGTTCATTTGTAGTGGCAGGCTCACTGGTAATCGTAGAAGGTTGTGAGGGACTTGTTTCCGGCGAGGTGCTGGTTGAAGTTTCTGTTACACCTGAGGACATAGCTGTAGTTGTTTCCATTGTGTCTTTGGTTGATTCTGGTGTCATGGTCACTCCCGATGTTGAAAAAGTAGCTCCCACAGTTGCACTTGTTAAACCAGCTGTGGTCGATGTTGATTCTTCAGCAGATGTCCTTGATTCAGAAGTTGTTGTTGATGCCTCACTTGATGTTGAGGTACCAGCAGTGCTAGTTAGAGACTCACTTGTAACGTCAGAGGGCACTGATGTGTGACCAGAAGTGATTGTGGGAGATGGGCTTGTCACAGTCTCTTGGCTAGCTGATGGTTCTTGTGTAACAATGGTAATTGGTTCAGCTGGAATTGTTGTCATTTCTAATGTAGTTGTGTGATCTTCACGGGTTGTACCTGCTGCAGTTGTGGAGTCAGTTGGCTCTGCAGTTGTACTTTCAGTTCCCTGGGTAGATGAGAGTCCAACTGTAGTGGAAGATATTTGCCCGTCCGTGACTGCTGAAGTTAGTTCATTTGTAGTGGCAGGCTCACTGGTAATCGTAGAAGGTTGTGAGGGACTTGTTACCGGCGAGGTACTGGTTGAAGTTTCTGTTACACCTGAGGACATAGCTGTAGTTGTTTCTATTGTGTCTTTGGTTGATTCTGGTGTCATGGTCACTCCCGATGTTGAAAAAGTAGCTCCCACAGTTGCACTTGTTAAACCAGCTGTGGTCGATGTTGATTCTTCAGCAGATGTCCTTGATTCAGAAGTTGTTGTTGATGCCTCACTTGATGTTGAGGTACCAGCAGTGCTAGTTAGAGACTCACTTGTAACGTCAGAGGGCACTGATGTGTGACCAGAAGTGATTGTGGGAGATGGGCTTGTCACAGTCTCTTGGCTAGCTGATGGTTCTTGTGTAACAATGGTAATTGGTTCAGCTGGAATTGTTGTCATTTCTAATGTAGTTGTGTGATCTTCAAGGGTTGTACCTGCTGATGTTGGGGAGTCAGTTGGCTCTGCAGTTGTACTTTCAGTTCCCTGGGTAGATGAGAGTCCAACGGTAGTGGAAGATATTTGCCCGTCCGTGACTGCTGAAGTTAGTTCATTCGTAGTGGCAGGCTCATTGGTAATCGTCGAAGGTTGTGAGGGACTGGTTTCCGGCGAGGTATTGGTTGAAGTTTCTGTTACACCTGAGGACATAGCTGTAGTTGTTTCCATTGTGTCTTTGGTTGATTCTGGTGTCATGGTCACTCCCGATGTTGAAAACGTAGCTTCACCAGTTGCACTTGTTAAACCAGCTGTGGTCGATGTCGATTCTTCAGCAGATGTGCTTGCTTCAGAAGTATGTTGTTGATGCCTCATTTGATGTTGAGGTACCAGCGGTGCTAGTTAGAGACTCACTTGTAACGTCAGAGTGCACTGATGTGTGACCCGAAGTGATTGTGTGAGATGGGCTTGTCACAGTTTCTGGGCTAGTTGATGGTTCTTGTGTAACAATGGTAGTTGTTTCAGCTGGAATTGTTGTCATTTCTAATGTTGTTGTGTGATCTTCACGGGTTGTACCTGCTGCAGTTGTGGAGTCAGTTGAGCCTGCAGTTGTACTTTCAGTTCCCTGGGTAGATGAGAGTCCAACGGTAGTGGAAGATATTTGCCCGTCCGTGACTGCTGAAGTTAGTTCATTTGTAGTGGCAGGCTCACTGGTAATCGTAGAAGGTTGTGAGGGACTTGTTTCCGGCGAGGTACTGGTTGAAGTTTCTGTTACACCTGAGGACATAGCTGTAGTTGTTTCCATTGTGTGTTTGGTTGATTCTGGTGTCATGGTCACTCCCGATGTTGAAAAAGTAGCTCCCACAGTTGCACTTGTTAAACCAGCTGTGGTCGATGTTGATTCTTCAGCAGATGTGCTTGCTTCAGAAGTTGTTGTTGATGCCTCACTTGATGTTGAGGTACCAGCAGTGCTAGTTAGAGACTCACTTGTAACGTCAGAGGGCACTGATGTGTGACCAGAAGTGATTGTGTGAGATGGGCTTGTCACAGTTTCTGGGCTAGTTGATGGTTCTTGTGTAACAGTGGTAGTTGTTTCAGCTGGAATTGTTGTCATTTCTAATGTTGTTGTGTGATCTTCACGGGTTGTACCTGCTGCAGTTGTGGAGTCAGTTGGGCCTGCAGTTGTACTTTCAGTTCCCTGGGTAGATGAGAGTCCAACTGTAGTGGAAGATATTTGCCCGTCCGTGACTGCTGAAGTTAGTTCATTTGTAGTGGCAGGCTCACTGGTAATCGTCGAAGGTTGTGAGGGACTTGTTTCCGGCGAGGTACTGGTTGAAGTTTCTGTTACACCTGAGGACATAGCTGTAGTTGTTTCCATTGTGTCTTTGGTTGATTCTGGTGTCATGGTCACTCCCGATGTTGAAAACGTAGCTCCCACAGTTGCACTTGTTAAACCAGCTGTGGTCGATGTCGATTCTTCAGCAGATGTGCTTGCTTCAGAAGTTGTTGTTGATGCCTCACTTGATGTTGAGGTACCAGCAGTGCTAGTTAGAGACTCACTTGTAACGTCAGAGGGCACTGATGTGTGACCCGAAGTGATTGTGTGAGATGGGC
The DNA here is from genome assembly GCF_045679555.1 of Salvelinus alpinus. NCBI lineage: Eukaryota > Metazoa > Chordata > Actinopteri > Salmoniformes > Salmonidae > Salvelinus > Salvelinus alpinus. The sequence goes on from NC_092116.1 coordinate 24,411,516, forward strand.
TTGTCACAGTTTCTGGGCTAGTTGATGGTTCTTGTGTAACAATGGTAGTTGTTTCAGCTGGAATTGTTGTCATTTCTAATGTTGTTGTGTGATCTTCACGGGTTGTACCTGCTGCAGTTGTGGAGTCAGTTGGCTCTGCAGTTGTACTTTCAGTTCCCTGGGTAGATGAGAGTCCAACGGTAGTGGAAGATATTTGCCCGTCCGTGACTGCTGAAGTTAGTTCATTTGTAGTGGCAGGCTCACTGGTAATCGTAGAAGGTTGTGAGGGACTTGTTTCCGGCGAGGTACTGGTTGAAGTTTCTGTTACACCTGAGGACATAGCTGTAGTTGTTTCTATTGTGTCTTTGGTTGATTCTGGTGTCATGGTCACTCCCGATGTTGAAAACGTAGCTCCCACAGTTGCACTTGTTAAACCAGCTGTGGTCGATGTCGATTCTTCAGCAGATGTGCTTGCTTCAGAAGTTGTTGTTGATGCCTCACTTGATGTTGAGGTACCAGCAGTGCTAGTTAGAGACTCACTTGTAACGTCAGAGGGCACTGATGTGTGACCAGAAGTGATTGTGGGAGATGGGCTTGTCACAGTCTCTTGGCTAGCTGATGGTTCTTGTGTAACAATGGTAATTGGTTCAGCTGGAATTGTTGTCATTTCTAATGTAGTTGTGTGATCTTCAAGGGTTGTACCTGCTGATGTTGGGGAGTCAGTTGGCTCTGCAGTTGTACTTTCAGTTCCCTGGGTAGATGAGAGTCCAACGGTAGTGGAAGATATTTGCCCGTCCGTGACTGCTGAAGTTAGTTCATTCGTAGTGGCAGGCTCATTGGTAATCGTCGAAGGTTGTGAGGGACTGGTTTCCGGCGAGGTATTGGTTGAAGTTTCTGTTACACCTGAGGACATAGCTGTAGTTGTTTCCATTGTGTCTTTGGTTGATTCTGGTGTCATGGTCACTCCCGATGTTGAAAACGTAGCTTCACCAGTTGCACTTGTTAAACCAGCTGTGGTCGATGTCGATTCTTCAGCAGATGTGCTTGCTTCAGAAGTATTTGTTGATGCCTCATTTGATGTTGAGGTACCAGCGGTGCTAGTTAGAGACTCACTTGTAACGTCAGAGTGCACTGATGTGTGACCCGAAGTGATTGTGTGAGATGGGCTTGTCACAGTTTCTGGGCTAGTTGATGGTTCTTGTGTAACAATGGTAGTTGTTTCAGCTGGAATTGTTGTCATTTCTAATGTTGTTGTGTGATCTTCACGGGTTGTACCCGCTGCAGTTGTGGAGTCAGTTGGCTCTGCAGTTGTACTTTCAGTTCCCTGGGTAGATGAGAGTCCAACGGTAGTGGAAGATATTTGCCCGTCCGTGACTGCTGAAGTTAGTTCATTTGTAGTGGCAGGCTCACTGGTAATCGTAGAAGGTTGTGAGGGACTTGTTTCCGGCGAGGTACTGGTTGAAGTTTCTGTTACACCTGAGGACATAGCTGTAGTTGTTTCCATTGTGTCTTTGGTTGATTCTGGTGTCATGGTCACTCCCGATGTTGAAAATGTAGCTCCCACAGTTGAACTTGTTAAACTAGCTGTGGTCGATGTCGATTCTTCAGCAGATGTGCTCGCTTCAGAAGTTGTTGTTGATGCCTCACTTGATGTTGAGGTACCAGCAGTGCTAGTTAGAGACTCACTTGTAACGTCAGAGGGCACTGATGTGTGACCCGAAGTGATTGTGTGAGATGGGCTTGTCACAGTTTCTGGGCTAGTTGATGGTTCTTGTGTAACAATGGTAGTTGTTTCAGCTGGAATTGTTGTCATTTCTAATGTTGTTGTGTGATCTTCACGGGTTGTACCTGCTGCAGTTGTGGAGTCAGTTGGCTCTGCAGTTGTACTTTCAGTTCCCTGGGTAGATGAGAGTCCAACGGTAGTGGAAGATATTTGCCCATCCGTGACTGCTGAAGTTAGTTCATTTGTAGTGGCAGGCTCACTGGTAATCGTCGAAGGTTGTGAGGAACTTGTTTCCGGCGAGGTACTGGTTGAAGTTTCTGTTACACCTGAGGACATAGCTGTAGTTGTTTCCATTGTGTCTTTGGTTGATTCTGGTGTCATGGTCACTCCCGATGTTGAAAAAGTAGCTCCCACAGTTGCACTTGTTAAACTAGCTGTGGTCGATGTCGATTCTTCAGCAGATGTGCTTGCTTCAGAAGTTGTTGTTGATGCCTCACTTGATGTTGAGGTACCAGCAGTGCTAGTTAGAGACTCACTTGTAACGTCAGAGGGCACTGATGTGTGACCAGAAGTGATTGTGTGAGATGGGCTTGTCACAGTTTCTGGGCTAGTTGATGGTTCTTGTGTAACAGTGGTAGTTGTTTCAGCTGGAATTGTTGTCATTTCTAATGTTGTTGTGTGATCTTCACGGGTTGTACCTGCTGCAGTTGTGGAGTCAGTTGGGCCTGCAGTTGTACTTTCAGTTCCCTGGGTAGATGAGAGTCCATCTGTAGTGGAAGATATTTGCCCGTCCGTGACTGCTGAAGTTAGTTCATTTGTAGTGGCAGGCTCACTGGTAATCGTCGAAGGTTGTGAGGGACTTGTTTCCGGCGAGGTACTGGTTGAAGTTTCTGTTACACCTGAGGACATAGCTGTAGTTGTTTCCATTGTGTCTTTGGTTGATTCTGGTGTCATGGTCACTCCCGATGTTGAAAACGTAGCTCCCACAGTTGCACTTGTTAAACCAGCTGTGGTCGATGTCGATTCTTCAGCAGATGTGCTTGCTTCAGAAGTTGTTGTTGATGCCTCACTTGATGTTGAGGTACCAGCAGTGCTAGTTAGAGACTCACTTGTAACGTCAGAGGGCACTGATGTGTGACCCGAAGTGATTGTGTGAGATGGGCTTGTCACAGTTTCTGGGCTAGTTGATGGTTCTTGTGTAACAATGGTAGTTGTTTCAGCTGGAATTGTTGTCATTTCTAATGTTGTTGTGTGATCTTCACGGGTTGTACCTGCTGCAGTTGTGGAGTCAGTTGGCTCTGCAGTTGTACTTTCAGTTCCCTGGGTAGATGAGAGTCCAACTGTAGTGGAAGATATTTGCCCGTCCGTGACTGCTGAAGTTAGTTCATTTGTAGTGGCAGGCTCACTGGTAATCGTAGAAGGTTGTGAGGGACTTGTTTCCGGCGAGGTACTGGTTGAAGTTTCTGTTACACCTGAGGACATAGCTGTAGTTGTTTCCATTGTGTCTTTGGTTGATTCTGGTGTCATGGTCACTCCCGATGTTGAAAATGTAGCTCCCACAGTTGCACTTGTTAAACCAGCTGTGGTCGATGTCGATTCTTCAGCAGATGTGCTTGCTTCAGAAGTTGTTGTTGATGCCTCACTTGATGTTGAGGTACCAGCAGTGCTAGTTAGAGACTCACTTGTAACGTCAGAGGGCACTGATGTGTGACCCGAAGTGATTGTGTGAGATGGGCTTGTCACAGTTTCTGGGCTAGTTGATGGTTCTTGTGTAACAATGGTAGTTGTTTCAGCTGGAATTGTTGTCATTTCTAATGTTGTTGTGTGATCTTCACGGGTTGTACCTGCTGCAGTTGTGGAGTCAGTTGGCTCTGCAGTTGTACTTTCAGTTCCCTGGGTAGATGAGAGTCCAACGGTAGTGGAAGATATTTGCCCATCCGTGACTGCTGAAGTTAGTTCATTTGTAGTGGCAGGCTCACTGGTAATCGTCGAAGGTTGTGAGGGACTTGTTTCCGGCGAGGTACTGGTTGAAGTTTCTGTTACACCTGAGGACATAGCTGTAGTTGTTTGCATTGTGTCTTTGGTTGATTCTGGTGTCATGGTCACTCCCGATGTTGAAAATGTAGCTCCCACAGTTGCACTTGTTAAACCAGCTGTGGTCGATGTCGATTCTTCAGCAGATGTGCTTGCTTCAGAAGTTGTTGTTGATGCCTCACTTGATGTTGAGGTACCAGCAGTGCTAGTTAGAGACTCACTTGTAACGTCAGAGGGCACTGATGTGTGACCCGAAGTGATTGTGTGAGATGGGCTTGTCACAGTTTCTGGGCTAGTTGATGGTTCTTGTGTAACAATGGTAGTTGTTTCAGCTGGAATTGTTGTCATTTCTAATGTTGTTGTGTGATCTTCACGGGTTGTACCTGCTGCAGTTGTGGAGTCAGTTGGCTCTGCAGTTGTACTTTCAGTTCCCTGGGTAGATGAGAGTCCAACTGTAGTGGAAGATATTTGCCCATCCGTGACTGCTGAAGTTAGTTCATTTGTACTGGCAGGCTCACTGGTAATCGTAGAAGGTTGTGAGGGACTTGTTTCCGGCGAGGTACTGGTTGAAGTTTCTGTTACACCTGAGGACATAGCTGTAGTTGTGTCCATTGTGTCTTTGGTTGATTCTGGTGTCATGGTCACTCCCGATGTTGAAAATGTAGCTCCCACAGTTGCACTTGTTAAACCAGCTGTGGTCGATGTCGATTCTTCAGCAGATGTGCTTGCTTCAGAAGTTGTTGTTGATGCCTCACTTGATGTTGAGGTACCAGCAGTGCTAGTTAGAGACTCACTTGTAACGTCAGAGGGCACTGATGTGTGACCCGAAGTGATTGTGTGAGATGGGCTTGTCACAGTTTCTGGGCTAGTTGATGGTTCTTGTGTAACAATGGTAGTTGTTTCAGCTGGAATTGTTGTCATTTCTAATGTTGTTGTGTGATCTTCACGGGTTGTACCTGCTGCAGTTGTGGAGTCAGTTGGCTCTGCAGTTGTACTTTCAGTTCCCTGGGTAGATGAGAGTCCAACGGTAGTGGAAGATATTTGCCCATCCGTGACTGCTGAAGTTAGTTCATTTGTACTGGCAGGCTCACTGGTAATCGTCGAAGGTTGTGAGGGACTTGTTTCCGGCGAGGTACTGGTTGAAGTTTCTGTTACACCTGAGGTTATAGCTGTAGTTGTTTGCATTGTGTCTTTGGTTGATTCTGGTGTCATGGTCACTCCCGATGTTGAAAATGTAGCTCCCACAGTTGAACTTGTTAAACTAGCTGTGGTCGATGTCGATTCTTCAGCAGATGTGCTTGCTTCAGAAGTTGTTGTTGATGCCTCACTTGATGTTGAGGTACCAGCAGTGCTAGTTAGAGACTCACTTGTAACGTCAGAGGGCACTGATGTGTGACCAGAAGTGATTGTGTGAGATGGGCTTGTCACAGTTTCTAGGCTAGTTGATGGTTCTTGTGTAACAATGGTAGTTGTTTCAGCTGGAATTGTTGTCATTTCTAATGTTGTTGTGTGATCTTCACGGGTTGTACCTGCTGCAGTTGTGGAGTCAGTTGGCTCTGCAGTTGTACTTTCAGTTCCCTGGGTAGATGAGAGTCCAACTGTAGTGGAAGATATTTGCCCGTCCGTGACTGCTGAAGTTAGTTCATTTGTAGTGGCAGGCTCACTGGTAATCGTAGAAGGTTGTGAGGGACTTGTTACCGGCGAGGTACTGGTTGAAGTTTCTGTTACACCTGAGGACATAGCTGTAGTTGTTTCCATTGTGTCTTTGGTTGATTCTGGTGTCATGGTCACTCCCGATGTTGAAAACGTAGCTCCCACAGTTGCACTTGTTAAACCAGCTGTGGTCGATGTCGATTCTTCAGCAGATGTGCTTGCTTCAGAAGTTGTTGTTGATGCCTCACTTGATGTTGAGGTACCAGCAGTGCTAGTTAGAGACTCACTTGTAACGTCAGAGGACACTGATGTGTGGCCCGAAGTGATTGTGTGAGATGGGCTTGTCACAGTTTCTGGGCTAGTTGATGGTTCTTGTGTAACAATGGTAGTTGTTTCAGCTGGAATTGTTGTCATTTCTAATGTTGTTGTGTGATCTTCACGGGTTGTACCCGCTGCAGTTGTGGAGTCAGTTGGCTCTGCAGTTGTACTTTCAGTTCCCTGGGTAGATGAGAGTCCATCGGTAGTGGAAGATATTTGCCCGCCCGTGACTGCTGAAGTTAGTTCATTTGTAGTGGCAGGCTCACTGGTAATCGTAGAAGGTTGTGAGGGACTTGTTTCCGGCGAGGTACTGGTTGAAGTTGCTGTTACACCTGAGGACATAGCTGTAGTTGTTTGCATTGTGTCTTTGGTTGATTCTGGTGTCATGGTCACTCCCGATGTTGAAAATGTAGCTCCCACAGTTGCACTTGTTAAACCAGCTGTGGTCGATGTCGATTCTTCAGCAGATGTGCTTGCTTCAGAAGTTGTTGTTGATGCCTCACTTGATGTTGAGGTACCAGCAGTGCTAGTTAGAGACTCACTTGTAACGTCAGAGGACACTGATGTGTGGCCCGAAGTGATTGTGTGAGATGGGCTTGTCACAGTTTCTGGGCTAGTTGATGGTTCTTGTGTAACAATGGTAGTTGTTTCAGCTGGAATTGTTGTCATTTCTAATGTTGTTGTGTGATCTTCACGGGTTGTACCCGCTGCAGTTGTGGAGTCAGTTGGCTCTGCAGTTGTACTTTCAGTTCCCTGGGTAGATGAGAGTCCAACTGTAGTGGAAGATATTTGCCCGTCTGTGACTGCTGAAGTTAGTTCATTTGTAGTGGCAGGCTCACTGGTAATCGTAGAAGGTTGTGAGGGACTTGTTTCCGGCGAGGTACTGGTTGAAGTTTCTGTTACACCTGAGGACATAGCTGTAGTTGTTTGCATTGTGTCTTTGGTTGATTCTGGTGTCATGGTCACTCCCGATGTTGAAAATGTAGCTCCCACAGTTGCACTTGTTAAACCAGCTGTGGTCGATGTCGATTCTTCAGCAGATGTGCTTGCTTCAGAAGTTGTTGTTGATGCCTCACTTGATGTTGAGGTACCAGCAGTGCTAGTTAGAGACTCACTTGTAACGTCAGAGGACACTGATGTGTGGCCCGAAGTGATTGTGTGAGATGGGCTTGTCACAGTTTCTGGGCTAGTTGATGGTTCTTGTGTAACAATGGTAGTTGTTTCAGCTGGAATTGTTGTCATTTCTAATGTTGTTGTGTGATCTTCACGGGTTGTACCTGCTGCAGTTGTGGAGTCAGTTGGCTCTGCAGTTGTACTTTCAGTTCCCTGGGTAGATGAGAGTCCAACGGTAGTGGAAGATATTTGCCCATCCGTGACTGCTGAAGTTAGTTCATTTGTAGTGGCAGGCTCACTGGTAATCGTAGAAGGTTGTGAGGGACTTGTTTCCGGCGAGGTACTGGTTGAAGTTTCTGTTACACCTGAGGACATAGCTGTAGTTGTTTCTATTGTGTCTTTGGTTGATTCTGGTGTCATGGTCACTCCCGATGTTGAAAATGTAGCTCCCACAGTTGCACTTGTTAAACCAGCTGTGGTCGATGTTGATTCTTCAGCAGATGTGCTTGCTTCAGAAGTTGTTGTTGATGCCTCACTTGATGTTGAGGTACCAGCAGTGCTAGTTAGAGACTCACTTGTAACGTCAGAGGGCACTGATGTGTGACCCGAAGTGATTGTGTGAGATGGGCTTGTCACAGTTTCTGGGCTAGTTGATGGTTCTTGTGTAACAATGGTAGTTGTTTCAGCTGGAATTGTTGTCATTTCTAATGTTGTTGTGTGATCTTCACGGGTTGTACCTGCTGCAGTTGTGGAGTCAGTTGGCTCTGCAGTTGTACTTTCAGTTCCCTGGGTAGATGAGAGTCCAACTGTAGTGGAAGATATTTTCCCGTCCGTGACTGCTGAAGATTGTTCATTATTAGTGTCAGACTCATTTGTAACCGTCAAAGGTTGTGAGGGTTTTATTTCCGTCAAGGCACTTGTTTCTGCCACTTTATTCCTCACAGATGCAGTTATATTTTTTTTGAGTCTGTCTGGGATTTTCACCCACATTTCACATGTTGTAGTCCCATCTGGTGGTGGATGATTCTTCTCTTTAGATGTTATAGTGAAATCAGTTGATGAGGCTGTATTTGCTGTTTAGGGTGGTAGAGAATGAATCATTAGTACAGTTTTATAACAGTTATTTCAACAAAAACAAATATATAATTAGGACTGCTTTCACACATTGTCTATATTCTCCTTGCTAGTTAAATACAATCCTTTATTGAATGAAAGATTTCAATAGAATGTTTTTGTAAATTCACATCCCAATATAATGGCGCCGGAAGAGATGGCTGCTGCTTTGCTGTTCGTTTTACGGTCCCCTAACCAATTGTGCTATTGTGTGTTTTTTCGCGTTGTTTGTAACTTATTTTGTACATAATGTTTCTGCCACTGTCTCTTATGACCGAAAATAGCTTCTATACATCAGGACAGCGATTACTCACCTCGTACTGGAAGAAGATTTTTTTCTTTAACGAGTCGGACACGAAGGATTTGCTCCAGACACCCAACAAGGCCCTCATCCCTGTCATTCGCAGGAGAATGAGACAGAGATTTCGGTGGACGTAGCTCTGGGTGCCTTGTATCTTGTGTTTCACTGAGTCGTGGCTGAACGACGACATGAATAACACACAGCCGGAAGGTTATACGATTTTTCGGCAGGGTAGAACGGCCGCCTCTGGTAAGATAAGGGGTGACGGTCTATGTACAGTATATTAGTAAACAACAGCTGGTGCACAAAATTGTAACGCTCGTCTTCCTCCTCATCTGAGGAGGAGCAAGGATCGGACCAAAGTGCAGCGTAGTGTGAATACATAATGATTTATTAGCGAAAGACGAACACGAAGAACACTTGACAAAATACAAAATAACAAAACGTCGTGAACAGACCTGTACTTGAGAACATAAAACAAGAACGCACGAACTGGAAAGAACGCACGAACAGGAAGGAAAACACGAACGAACGAAACAGTCCCGTGTGGCACAAACACTGACACAGGAACAATCACCCACAAACAAACAGTGAGAACAGCCTACCTTAATATGGTTCTCAATCAGAGGAAACGTAAAACACCTGCCCCTGATTGAGAACCATATCAGGCTAGTTGACAACCCAACATAGAAACACATAACATAGAATGCCCACCCAGCTCACGTCCTGACCAACTAAACAAGACTAAACAAAGGAAATAAGGTCAGGAATGTGACAGTACCCCCCCCCCCCCCCCCCCAAGGTGCGGACTCCGGCCGCAAAACCTGACCTATAGGGGAGGGTCTGGGTGGGCATCTGTCCACGGCTCTGGCTCTGGCTCTGGACGTGGTCCCCACCCCACCATAGTTAATCCCCGCTTCCGTGGCCTCCTCCTAATGGCTGCACTCCCTATTAACCCCACTGGATTAAGGGGCAGCACCGGACTGAGGGGCAGCACCGGACTGAGGGGCAGCACCGGACTGAGGGGCAGCACCGGACTGAGGGGCAGCTCCGGACTGAGGGGGAATTCCGGCATCGCCGGCGTGACAGGTCGCTCTGGCAGCTCCTGGCTGACTGACGGCTCTGGCAGATCCTGGCTGACTGACGGCTCTGGCAGATCCTGGCTGACTGACGGCTCTGGCAGATCCTGGCTGACTGACGGCTCTGGCAGATCCTGGCTGACTGACGGCTCTAGCAGATCCTGGCTGACTGGCGGTTCTGGCAGCTCCTGGCTGGCTGGCGGCTCTGGCAGCTCCTGGCTGGCTGGCGGCTCTGGCAGCTCCTGGCTGGCTGGCGGCTCTGGCAGCTCCTGTCTGGCGGGCAGCTCTGGCAGCTCCTGTCTGGCGGGCAGCTCTGGCAGCACCTGTCTGGCGGGCGGCTCTGGCAGCTCCTGTCTGGCGGGCGGCGCGGGTGGCTCTGGCGGCTCTGGCGGCTCCTGTCTGGCGGACGGCTCTAGCGGCTCCTGACTGACGGACAGCTCTAGCGGCTCCTGACTGATGGACGGCTCTGAAGGCTCCTGACAGACGGGCGGCTTTGAAGGCTCAGGACAGACGGGCGGCTGTGAAGGCTCAGGACAGACGGGCAGCTCAGACGGCGCTGGACAGACGGACAGCTCAGACGGCATTGGGCAGACGGGCAGTGCAGGCGGTGCTGGGCAGACGGGCAGTGCAGGCGGTGCTGGGCAGACGGGCAGTGCAGGCGACGCTGGGCAGACGGGCACACCTGTAGGGAGGAGACGGAGAGACAGCCTGGTGTGTGGAGCTGCCACAGGACCCACCAGGCTGGAGAGACCTACAGGAGGCTTGGTGTTAAGAGGAGGCACCTGAAGGACCGGGCTGTGGGGGAGCACTGGAGCGCAGCCTTGGCACCACTCCCCCAGGCTGGAATAATACTCCAGCCCGGACGCTCCAGAGTGCAGGCACAGGTTGAACCGGGCTGTGGGTGAGCACAGGAGATCTAGTGCCTACTACGCACACCTCTCCCTTAGGCTCCACTCCCACATTTGCCCGGAACAAGCGGAGCGTAGGCATAGGACGCACTGCACCCTCCCAGCGCCCTGGAGACACAGCACGCAGAGCCGGCGCAGGATACCCTGGACCGAAACTGCGTACCGGAGACCAGAGGCACAATACGCCCTGGCTGGATGCCCACACTCACATGACACTTTCGGGGGGCTGCCCTATAGCGCACCGGGCTATGGGCACGCACTGGCGACACCGTGCGCTTAACCGCATAACACGGTGCCTGACCAGTAACGTGCTGCTTATGATAAGCACGAGGAGTGAGCTCAGGTCTGCTACCTGGCTTAGCCACACTCCTCTTTATCCCCCCCAAAAAATATTCTGGGGCTGCCTCTCGTACCTGTCGCGCTGCCGTGCTGCCTCCTCATATCGCCGCCGCTCAGCTTTCGCTCCCTCCAGCTCAGCTTTGGGGCGGCGATATTCCCCAGCCTGTGCCCAGGGTCCTTCTCCGTTTAAAATCTCCTCCCATGTCCAGGAGTCCTGAGATTTCTGCCGCTGCTGCTGCTGCTGGTGCTGCCCGTTACCACGCTGTTTGGTCCATGGTTGGTGGGTGATTCTGTAACGCTCGTCCTCCTCCTCATCTGAAGAGGAGCATGGATCATACCAAAAACAGCCTACCTAAATATGGTTCTCAATCAGGGGCAGGTGTTTTACGTTTCCTCTGATTGAGAACCATATTTAGGTAGGCTGTTCACACTGTTTGTTTGTGGGTGATTGTTCCTGTGTCAGTGTTTGTGCCACACGGGACTGTTTCGTTCGTTCGTGCGTTCTTTCCTGTTCGTGCGTTTTTTCCTGTTTGTGCATTCTTGTTATATGTTCTCAAGTTCAGGTCTGTTAACGTTGTTTATTGTTTTGTAGTTTATCAAGTGTTTTTTTCGTGTTCGTCTTTCTTTAATAAAACAAGTATGTATTCAAACCACGCTGCATTTTGGTCCGATCCATGCTCCTTTTCAGACGAGGAGGACGAGCGTTACACAAAATAATAAGGAAGTCTCATGGTTTTGCTCGCCACAGGTAAAAGATCACATGATAAGCTGTAGACCACACTATTTACAGATAGAGTTTTCATCTATATTCTTTGTAGCTGTCTATTTACCACCACAAACCGATGATGGCACTAAGACCGCACTCAATCAGCTGTATACGGCCATAAGCTAGCACAGACTGGAATATGTTCCGGGATTCTTCCGATGGCATTGAGGAGTACACCACATCAGGCACTGGCTTCATAAATAAGTGCATCGATGATGCCGTCCCCACAGTGGCTGTACGTACAGTTGAAGTCGGAAGTTTACATACACTTAGGTTGGAGTCATTAAAACTAGTTTTTCAACCACTCCACAAATTTCTTGTTAACAAACTATAGTTTTGGCAAGTCGGTTAGGACATCTACTTTGTGTATGACACAGGTAATTTTTCCAACAATTGTTCACAGACAGACTGTTGTATTCTGCGCATGTGACTAATAACATTTGATTTGATAATATAATTACATACATTTTCCATCTCAGATCATGTCAAAAGATTAATGAGCACTGAGCAGTTAGCTGAACTCATTTGACATTTTTCCATTGGTTCATTTTATTGCCGTTTCAAAGTATGTTGCAACATACAAGGTTATATGGCTATGAAAGCTGCTGAAACGAAGTTCCATGTAAATGCCACTCCCGTCCTCCTAATAGCAAAATTCTACCGAATTACTTTTATCATCATTATAAAAATGACTTATTAACATTTGCTCATAGCATTAGATGACTTGAGGCACAACTGTCTTAAGATTTTCTACAACGCATCACCGGGGGCAAACTACCTGCCCTCCAGGACACCTACACCACCCGATGTCACAGGAAGGCCAAAAAGATCAAGGACAACAACCACCCGAGCCACTGCCTGTTCACCCCGCTATCATCCAGAAGGCGAGGTCAGTACAGGTGCATCAAAGCTGGGACCGAGAGACTGTTAAAAAACCATCACTAACATTGAGTGGCTGCTGCCAACATACTGACTCAATCTCTAGCTACTTTAAAAATTACAAATTGGATGTAATAAATGTATCACTAGTCACTTTAAACTATACCAATTTATATAATGTTTACATACCCTACACTACTCATCTCAAATGTATATACTGTACTCTATACCATCTACTGCATCTTGCCTATGCCGTTCGGCCATCACTCATCCATATATATTTTTATGTACATATTCTTATTCATTCCTTTACACTTGTGTGTATAAGGTAGTTGTTGTGAAATTGTTAAGATTACTTGTTAGATATTACTGCATGGTCGGAACTAGAAGCACAAACATTTCGTTACACTCGCATTGACATCTGCTAACCATGTGTATGTGACCAATAGAATTTAATTTGATTTGATGTCCACTGTCCTACTACAGAAACAGAGGTTCTTGCCCTATGGGTTGTTCTGGCTCAGACAAGGCTTACTTTAATGACTGCTATATGTTTGCCTATAGTTTGACTATAAATTGGAATTACTGCAATTTGACTATTCACTTTGCAAGTTTTTCACAAATTCTCATATCTTATAAACGTTTCCATAATTTGCCAGTTCACTCACAGATACTCTTCGCATTCACGATAAATACCGTGCATATATTTGAGTGTGTTTTTCGGAAGTTCAATATGTTTGGTTTTGAGCATCATTGCAGTGTTGCAATATGTTGTATATTATATTTTACCTTACAAATGCACTGAAAATGGACGTATTTACACATCTTGTAGTGTCCGTGAGTTACATTAAATAAAATGCTGTATTAGAACTGTATTCTTATTATTTCAATGTAAAAACATTCTGAAAACGAAATGCCATGTAAAACACACTCCAGGGCCTGTATTCACAAAGTGTCTCAGAGTACGGGTGCTGATTTAGGATCAGGTCCCCCATATCTTGTTCCTTATGATCAGAAAGGCAAACCTGTTCCTAGATCAGCACTAAACCAAACCTAAATTCCAGGTGAGATATTTCAAAGATTATTCAAGATTTTCTTTTCAGTTTTAAGAGTCAAATGTGCTGTCCATACCAGCAAATTAGCTTTTAATATTCATTTCATTCATCTATTATCATTACATAAAATGTATAATAAAAATAATTATATAACAATAACGTACTAATTTAACAGCTTTAATATTTCTCAAATTATCACCAAGTATAAATATTAAAACCCCTTACCATGCCCTATATACCCTGCCTACCGTATGCCTAAATGCACAAAGTTGGAAAACATTTAAAACATATTTACACAAGATATTGATTACAAGCATCAACTGATAAATACTTTACATTACATACATGCATCAATTACAAAGACCTAATTTTTATTATCATAAATAACTATTACAATAATCAGAAGTACAGTATATATATTATACAGTATATTTTATACAGTATACATATATTACACAGTATATATATATAATATATTATATTGCTGACTATAATTTCTCCAGCAGTCAAATGCATTTTATAACCACACCTATGATAACAGAATATTCCATGCAACTTAATTAGCCTAACCATTAAGTACGGGGTCTGACAGCGATCCATAAGAGAGAACTTAGTTGTATATCCATTAAGTATGGGGTCTGACAGCGATCAATAAGAGAGAACTTAGTTGTATATCCATTAAGTACGGGGTCTGACAGCGATCAATAAGAGAGAACTTAGTTGTATATCCATTAAGTACGGGGTCTTGACAGCGATCAATAAGAGAGAACTTAGTTGTATATCCATTAAGTATGGGATTTTGCAGCAATCAATAAGAGAGAACTTAGTTGTATATCCATTAAGTACGGGATTTTGCAGCGATCAATAAGAGAGAACTTAGTTATATAAGAAAGAACTTAGTTGTATATCCATTGCATGTGCATTGCTGATGACTAATACTAACTTAAGTTACCAACTGTTAAATGCAGTTTAAAATCACATCTACAATTCAAGAAATATAATACTAAACATTTGAATGGGGTCTTACCTATAAGAGCCATCAATATTAGAAAACTCCATAGTATATCCATAGCATGGTCTCCCAGGAAACCCATGATTGCTAAGGAGCAACCGCTGTTTAAATGATGTTCAACAAGAGCTGAGACACATATGATACTTTATATTCAATGACAACGTGACTACAGGGAGGTTGTCCGGGTCAAACAGGCTGTTACGTGTTTCAATGTTCAGCCACTTAGCAATCAGCTCTCTATGGGCTCTAGAGTATTTATTATAGCCGTTGTGTGAGTTCACGAGGACACTGGAATGAAGGCAAAGGCATCACAGTCAGAGATAAGAGATCTGTAGGTGTGATGGCGCTCCCATTGTAAAAAGATGACAAAGGAAAGTAAATATCTACGCAAATAATATGTGTTTAACATGTAAGGGGCTGCAATAAATATGATGTATTTTTTTTATCCTACTGACAATGATTGATTTAATATATTCTTGCAACAGAAGGATCAAGCCAATACAAACTGCGGAATCCATCTGTAGTGTACAAGTACACAAGATAGAGATAATGTATATTTTGCTAAATCAAAGATATAGCATTTCACCATCATTATCCCATTAACACTATCCTCAGTATCCACTTGTTGTAGATATCATATCGATGGATAGGTTTGAACATATTTCAGACTCTTACCCCACAGAGTTGATTGATAACCTATTAGAATTCCAACTCTTGTTGCATAAGTAAGTGATTATGATGGAGGGGTCGGTGAGGGCTATATGACATTGATTTTGCTGGTAACTAGATTCATCATGCTACTATCTTCAACTAACCAACTGCCATGGTCACATTTGAGCATGTTCTGCAATGTTTGATCAGGACCTATCCCTAGTGTTTGCTGTTCTCTTGTGACGCTAGGGACGGTAATAAAAATGAAATAATAATTTCCTGTACACATTTAAAGATACATTCTGAGATTTAAAAAAACAGCAAAATGGCCACCCCCCTTACAAAAACAAACACATGATTCCACATGTGGCAAATCACAATGTCTTTACATGTGAAATTCTCACAGATTGCACATGTGAAACCATGTGGCTTTAGAACACTTCACATGTGATGATATTTCACATGAAGTTTCACATCTCACAAGTGGATTTCATGTGATCACAACCTTTCACATGTGAAATTATGTGGTTTTGGAACAACTTCGCAGCTGCGGATATTTCACACGTGGATTTTCACATTTGATCACACAACCTTTCACATGTGATTCACATTTTCACATGATGCCCTGCAAACATTCTGGATCCGTTATGCGCATTTCACGGCTGCGTTGAGACAATGACTTATCAGTGACCCAAGCACTGCTCAGATAATCCCTACCATTGTGTCACAGAGTTGTCGTAGTGCTGCTGAAAATGTACATTGTCCCCGGGTTGTTGGCAGTAAGTAACTTAATGTATGTCCCTCTAACTCCCCTGAATGCCTCTGTCAGTCATACAACTATTGTATTTTATTTATTTATTTGACTTCTATTTAACTAGGCAAGTCAGTTAAGAACAAATTCTTATTTACAATGGCGGCCTACCAAAAGGCAAAAAGCCTCCTGCGGGAACGGGGGATTAAGCAGTAATCATCCGCCTATGAACCTGAGTTATACTTAGCACTGAGGTGGTTTGCCGTAGTAGGAAGTCCACTGTGTGCAACTATCGGCTCAAACATATCGGCTCAGATCACTGTCATGTCTACCTCTGATAAGCCTCCCAGTAAAGCAATAAAAACAATCTATAATCCCAGAAAAGTGCTAAAAATAGCCCACATTAACATACACTATGTAGCCTAAGAAAGAAGGTTCATGAAATCGATAACTTGCTAGTAACAGACAACACTCATATACTGACTATCTCTGAAACTCACTTAGATAATACCTTTGATGATACAGTGGTAGCAATACATGTTTTCAATATCATCAGAAGATACAGAAATGCCAATGGTGGAGGTGTTGCCATTGATGTTCAGTCATATTCCTGTAAAACTTAGCGAGGATCTCGTCAAATGCTGTTGAAGTAACATGGCTAGAGGTTCACATGTCTCACCTACAGTCTGCTATAAACCACCAAGTACTAACAGAAAGTATCTAGATAATATGTGTGATATGCTTGAAAATCTACACTACATGTATGTGTACACCTGTTGGTCGACTATCTCATTCCAAAATCATGGGCATTAATATGGAGGTGGTCCCCCCTTTGCTGCTATAACAGTCTCCACTCTTCTGGGAAGGCTTTCCACTAGATGTTGGAACATTGCTGCGGGGACTGGATTCCATTCAGCCACAAAACAATTTGTGATGTCGAGGCACTGATGTTGGGCCATTAGGCCTGGCTCGCAGTCGGCGTTCCAATTCATCCCAAATGTGTTTGATGAGGTTGAGGTCAGGGCTGTGTTCAGGCCAGTCAAGGTCTTCCACATCGATCTCGACAAACCATTTCTGTATGGACCTCGCTTTGTGCACAGGGACATTGTCATGCTGAAACAGGAAAGGGCCTTCTTCAAGCTCTTGCCACAAAGTTGGAAGCACAGTATCATTTAGAACATGCCTGGGCAATTCCAGTCCTCGGGGGCCTGATTGGAGTAACACTTTCCCCCCATCCCTAGCAAACACACCTTATTTTAAACAAATTGCATTTTTAACTGAAGATCATGATTAGTTGATCATTGGAGTCAGGTGTGTTAGCTGGGGCTGGGACAAAAGTGTGACACCAATCAGGCCCCCGAGGACTGGAGTTGCCCAGGCCTGGTCTAGAATGTCAAGGTATGCTGCAGCTTTAAGATTTCCCTTCACTGGAACTAAGGGACCTAGGCCGAACCATGAAAAACAACCCCAGACCATTGTTCCTCCTCCACCAAATGTTACAGTTGACACTATGCATTGGGGCAGGTAGCGTTCTCCTGGCATCTGCCAAACCCAGATTCATCCATCGGACTGCCAGATTGTGATGCGTGATTTATCACTCCAGAGAACGCGTTTCTACTGCTCCGGAGTCTAATGGCGGCGAGCTTTACAACACTCCAGCCAACGCTTGGCATTGTGCATGGTGATTGTTAACTTGTGTGCGTGCGGCTGCTCGGCAATGGAAACCCGTTTCATGAAGCTCCCGACGAACTAACAGTTCTTGTGCTGACCTTGCTTCCAGAAGCAGTGTGGAACTCAGTAGTGAGTGTTGCAACCAAGGACAGACAATGTTTATGCGCTTTAGCACTCAGTGGTCCCGTTCTGTGAGCTTGTGTGACCTACCACTTCGCAGCTGAGCCATTGATGCTCCTAGACGTTTCAGTTGACCGGGGCAGCTCGAGAGGCTGCCTGAATCTTTAATTTAAAGACCCTTGCTCTCTTTGGTCTCAACATAGACTTTGATCTGAAGCCATTCTTGTGATTATTCTATTCATTGTTAATGTTTGTAGGCCTATGTAGCCAAATTGTATCTATGATCGTATGATATCCATTCATGTTTTTGGTATGTTATTTTTATATCTGAGAATTAACCAATGATAGCAGGCCACACCCGGCCATGATTACAGACACCTGTGTGTGTCCTTTGACACTTTATAAACTAGTGATCCACAGTGTTTGTCATTATACCCTGATGAAGACAGCTTGTCTGTCGAAACGTTGGTTATTAGGTTATTAAATTATTGCATCTGAGCTTCTAGAGTGTGCGGCTCTCCTTTAATTTTTCAAGTGTTCTACTCCGCTAGCCAGCACCTCACCTAAATAAGTGTGCGTTTCTTTCGCCTCTAGATTAATCTGTTACCCAGTAAACAGCACCCTACCGACAAAAAGCTCTAAAATGATGCTGAATTATAATTATTTTCCTGACACTGGTCAAAGACCCAAACAAGATTTACTTTGAATATAACCAAAGGGAAAGTAATAAGATAATTGTCTCTGAGTCCCTTTTTGATATGCCGGAGCGTAGTTCTGACCTCTCATAAGAACTGTTAAACTTATCTAAGTGCCAGATGAGAATGCATCTACATATAGTCACTCTTAGTGATTATGTGTGTCAAGGCATTATTCCACGGGGACTCAGGTGGCAAAAATAACCATCACTGGGACAGTGCACAGATGATTTCTGGGAGCGCTGGTGTGCCATCCTGAACAAATGCTTGATTGATTTAATGACATTTCATTCTTGACCAGTTGAAAAATGATTTTATTGAAATGGATAACACGATTGAAGAGAAACACACAGCTCTGCAAGGAGCTGTTAATGAGGATGGCATAGTCAATGAACTGATGAAAACTAACCAAGCGCTCCAGGACAAGTTGTCTACAGAAATAAAGGAACTTAAAATCAAGAAATTCAACCAAGACAAAAAAGACAAGACCGAGGTCATAGTCTACTTCTGGAGAAGCCCTGATAAAAGAGGTCCTGCTCCTCCTCTCCATGATAGACGCAGGAGGGAGGCCACTTCTATCCACCCCGTCTGAAGCCCTGATAAAAGAGGTCCTGCTCCTCCTCTCCATGATAGACGCAGGAGGGAGGCCACTTCTATCCACCCCGTCTGAAGCCCTGATAAAAGAGGTCCTGCTCCTCCTCTCCACGACAGACGCAGGAGGGAGGCCACTTCTATCCACCCCGTCTGAAGCCCTGATAAAAGAGGTCCTGCTCCTCCTCTCCATGATAGACGCAGGGGGGGGGCCACTTCTATCCACCCCGTCTGAAGCCCTGATAAAAGAGGTCCTGCTCCTCCTCTCCACGACAGACGCAGGGGCCACTTCTATCCACGACAGACGCAGAGGCCACTTCTATCCACCCCGTCTGAAGCCCTGATAAAAGAGGTCCTGCTCCTCCTCTCCATGATAGACGCAGGAGGGAGGCCACTTCTATCCACCCCGTCTGAAGCCCTGATAAAAGAGGTCCTGCTCCTCCTCTCCATGATAGACGCAGGGGGGAGGCCACTTCTATCCACCCCGTCTGAAGCCCTGATAAAAGAGGTCCTGCTCCTCCTCTCCATGATAGACGCAGGAGGGAGGCCACTTCTATCCACCCCGTCTGAAGCCCTGATAAAAGAGGTCCTGCTCCTCCTCTCCACGACAGATGCAGGGGGGAGGCCACTTCTATCCACCCCGTCTGAAGCCCTGATAAAAGAGGTCCTGCTCCTCCTCTCCATGATAGACGCAGGAGGGAGGCCGCTTCTATCCACCCCGTCTGAAGCCCTGATAAAAGAGGTCCTGCTCCTCCTCTCCATGATAGACGCAGGGGGGAGGCCGCTTCTATCCACCCCGTCTGAAGCCCTGATAAAAGAGGTCCTGCTCCTCCTCTCCATGATAGACGCAGGGGGGAGGCCGCTTCTATCCACCCCGTCTGAAGCCCTGATAAAAGAGGTCCTGCTCCTCCTCTCCACGACAGATGCAGGAGGGAGGCCACTTCTATCCACCCCGTCTGAAGCCCTGATAAAAGAGGTCCTGCTCCTCCTCTCCATGATAGATGCAGGAGGGAGGCCATTTCTATCCACCCCGTCTGAAGCCCTGATAAAAGAGGTCCTGCTCCTCCTCTCCATGATAGACGCAGGGGGGAGGCCGCTTCTATCCACCCCGTCTGACCAACGCTCTACAACCAGCGCCTCATCCGCTTCCAGTGGCAGTTTTTTTTTATCCAACGAGAGACTGGGCCGACGAAAGCGCGGAGGTGGCCGCGGTCACCCGTACCTACGAGATGCCTTACCCGACAGGGTAAGAAGAAACGACTACCAGAGGCAGAGGGTCCCAGAACCCACTGGACTGTGTGTCTTCAATTTATCAAGCAAGATATTGAGCCCTGCCCATGTCTCCTTGCTTGATAAAGGGTTATCTTTTGTGCCTACAACTCAATGCAATGACTTTGATGTGAAGGTAGACATGCTTAAGTTTTTTAGAAACATCCGTTGAAGGAAATGCTTTAGCTCCCCTAATTGGGATATTTCTACTGAACATGTAGGTTGCCCACCTGCACATACGCCGAATTATTTTGTATCTCCATCCAATCGCGATCACTCTATTGAGACATATTGCAAACTCGATGAAAAATGTTGTTCTTCTCCTTAAGAACAAACAGGAGTACATATTGTTATGTTTGTTCCTTGTATAATGACAAACCGGGGTGCAGGTTTAACTACTTTTAATGAACATATACTTCAGCTAGAAAACTCCTCGTTTAGAATGCAAGGCATTCTTCAACCACCTGCACCCCCCTCCCCCCCCCCCCACATAGCCTGCTGGGTAACGTAGTCTAAATGTTATTAATATATAACAACACATCTGCCTTCCTTTAAAAGATAACTTTTCTATGTAACTACACATGTCACATCACATTTGTTTACTCAATCTGCATAAAACGCAATTGTCAATAACACACATTTCTTTTTTTACATTGCTTTCATCAGGCAATAAACATATTCTGATGTTTGTTTTTTCAACTAAATATAGTCTGTCCAACAATACTCTATTGTGGCTCTATTTCTACTCACGTAAACAAAACATTCAGTCCAGGTGCCCCTTTTTTTGTATTTATTTTTTAGCAATTCTCAATAAGCCTTTCAAGGGCTCTGACAGTCCTGTTGGTCGATCTGCTGAAGTGCTCCCTGAAACAGTTGGACAGCGTTCATTGTCAGTCAGGGTGTTCTGACTGAATTGTCCATTTCTAAAGGCATTTGACGCTTCAGCAGTATCCTCCTGATGATCCTCAGTCCCTTGAGTGAATGGCTGAAGCCTTAGATCCACTCGGTTTCGTCTCAGTTGTGATCCATGCTCTGTTTGGATCTCATAGGATCGCGGTGCAACTTCTCTCTGCACACACCCTTGCTGCATCCAGGTTCCTGTAGTGATGTCTCGGAGTCGTACATGATCTCCAGGTTTCACTTCAGGTAAGTGTCTTGCACTTTTGTCGTGTCGCTGTTTTTGTTTTGTCTTTCTGTTTTTCCTTTGCGAGTTTGACTTTATGAGCACCTCTGGGTGTTAGCAAGTCCTCATGGATGGGTAGGTTGGTTCTGATGTGACGTCCTATCAACATTTGTGCAGGAAAAAGTCAGTTCTGCAGCGGTGCGCTGCGGTAGATCATCAGATTTTTTAGGAAATCCTCCTTTCCATCGTGTCCTTTTTTCATCAGACCTTTGACAATTTTGACTGAACTCTCTGCTAAGCCGCTGGACCTTGGGTGGGTTGGGACTGGAGGTGTTGTGTCGGAATCCCCAGTCGTTAGCGAACGATCGGAATTCGGAACTTGAGAACTGCGGGCCATTGTCCGAGTACAGTTCAGACGCAACCCCATGTCTTGCAAAGACTGATTTCAGGTAGGTGATTACAGCTTTGCTGGAGGTAGTTGGCAGTGTTGCTCCTTCAGGGTAGTTTGAGTAGTATTTGGTAACAACAATGTGACTTTTGCCTTTGCAGTCAAAAAGGTCAACTCCAACTTTGTAGTAGGGTCTGTTGGGTACTGGATGAGGCATTAGCGGCTCTGCTTGCTGCTTTGGCCTGTAGGTCAAACACAGTTCACATGAAGCAGTGTTCTGGCTGATTTCCTGGTTCATTCTTGGCCAGTACATTACTTCTCGTGCTCGTCGTTTGCATTTTTCCTCACCCAAGTGGCCCTCGTGTATTTTCTGCAGCATTTCTTTGCATAGTGTCATGGGAATGATAATCTTGTTGCCTTTGAACACAATGTCATCCACAATGGTGAGTTCTGCTCTGCACATTCAGTAATCCTGTATTCTCCTTGGACAGTTGTTTTTCTGTGCGGGCCATCCTATCAGTGTTGTTTCTTTCAACTCTGTCATTGTTTAGTCAGCTGCGGTCTCTCTTTTGATCTGCTCCATTATCTCAGAAGACACAGGAAATGATGCTACGATCACGTCGACGTAGGCCTGAATCTCAGTGTTTTTCTGTGTGTCAAAGCTCTCTTTCTTGTCGACTGCTCGAGAAAGAGTGTTTTTGGCGAACATTAACTTTCCTGGGGTATAGATCTAGATCATCTTCACATCATACTTTTGCAGTCTGATCAACATTCTCTGGATTCTCATTGGACAATCATTCAGTGGCTTAGACATTATTGACACCAATGGTTTGGGGTCGGTCTCTACTTTGAAGTCTCGTCTGTAGATGTATTTGTTAAAACTTTCGCAAGCGTATGTATTCGCCAGTAGGTCTTTCTCTATTTGTGCATACCTTGTCTCTGTGCCTGTCAAGGCTCTGGACGCATAAGCGACGGGTTGCCATGTGTCGCCATGCTGTTGCAGAAAAACTGCTCCCAGGCCAAACTGTGACGCATCTGCAGAAATCCATGTGCTTTTCTCTGGATCATAGAACCTGAGCACTGGCTCTTCTGTGATTGTCTTCTTTAGGTTTTTGAAGCAGTTTTCCTGTTCATGGGACCATTCCCATTCATTTTTCTGTTCCAGAAAACATCTGAGTGGAGCGGACTGTGCTGACAGTTGAGGTATGAACTTTGCAAGGTAGGTGATCATGCCCATGAAGCATCTCACGTCGTCCTTGTTCTTCGGGCGTTCCATGTTGTTGATGGCTGATGTTTTCCTCGGGTCTGGTTTGACTCCATTCTCTGAAAGTACGTCTCCCACGATGGTAAGTGTTTAATTTTGTTTAATTTTAGGTTGACTTTCCGAGTCAGGTCCAGCACTTGTCTCACTCTCGCGTCGTGTTCTTCTTTTGTGGACCCCCAGATGATGATGTCATCCATCATGGTCTCCACTCCTGGAATGTGCTCGAAGATCATGTGGATTGTCTTGTGGTAGACCTCTGGCGCTGAGAGAATCCCATATGGTAGACAAAGAAATCTGTACCTGCCCTCAGGTGTGTTGAATGTGCATAGCCTTGAGCTTGCATTATCTGGTTTCATTTGCCAGAATCCTGATGAGGCATCAAGCTTACTGAACCACTTTGCTCCAGCAAACTGCCACATTATCTCTTCTCTGGTTGGCAACTTGAAATGCTCTCTCTTGATTGCTTTGTTGAGATCTCTCGGGTCTAGACATATCCTGAGATCACCGTTCTTTTTCACCACAATAACCAGTGAGCTTACCCAGTCTGTAGGTTCATCCATTGTTGTGATGACGTCCATCTTTTCCATGCATCCAAGTTCCTCCTTGAGCTTTTTCCTCCGTGCAAATGTAACTTTTCTACATGCATGCACAACTGGAGTAATTCTGTCATCAGTACATATTTTGCGTTCTCCTGGTAAACATCCAAGACCCTTAAACACGTCCCCATACTCAGCCAGTAGTGATTCTTGGTCATTTTCAGTCTGTGATGTCACTACAAACTCTTTTCAACAAATTGACCTTTTCACATGCATTGATTCCTAGAATAGGCTGTACACTCTTTTCCACGATCAGCAGCTGTGTTTTGAACTGTTTTCCTTTGTGCTGTAAAGTTACTATGCAGCTTTCTTTGACTGGTACGTTCTCCCCAGAATAACCAGTAACCTTCATTTTCACCGGGTGTATTTTGCTCTTCACCTTCAGTGTTTTGTAGTCATCCAGCGACAACAGGTTTACCTGTGCTCCAGTATCAAGCTTGAATGATATTATAGTTTCATTCACAGTCAATGGCACAATCCATTCAGCTTTTACTGCATTGCCTATTTCCACAGAATCAACAAAGAATTCTTCAATCTCCTCCTTGGCTGTGTGAACCTTTTTCTTTGTAGCCTCAGCTTTGCAGCATTTTGAGAAATTATTATTTTTCCCACAGTTGTTACATGATTTGCCATATGCAGGGCAATTTTTTGGCTTGTGGATGAATCCACATTTTCCACATGTAGTGTTTTGATTTCTCTCTTTTGCTTGTTTTTGTAAGGCGTTGTGTGTGGTGCTCCTCTCTTTTTATTGCATACACTGACGTCTCATCCTGCACAGATCTTTAGCTTGTGCTCTGGTGGTTTCAGCTGCTAGACACATTCACTGCTTTATCAAAAGTTAAATCTTGCTCATGCAGCAATCTCTCCTTGAGTCCATTATCAAGTATGCCACAGAGTATCCTGCCTTTCCCTAGTGAGTCTTTCAGATTTTCAACTTCACACGTTTTGCTCAGTGTGTTCAGCTCAGCCAAATACTGGTCCAAATTGACTCCCTGTTTCTGATCATGAGAGAAACTTGTATCTCTCAAACATGACGTTCTGGCTTGGTACAAAGTACTCCTCAAATTCTTCCATTAGCACAGTCAATGTCATGTTTGCATCGTCTTGCTGAAAGCTATTGTAAATGTCCAATGCATCCTCTCCAATAACATGCAGAAAAATGGAAGCTTTCAATTTGTCATCATCTCCCCCTGCACCACTGGCTGCTAGCAAGATATTGAATCTCTGCTTGAAACGTTTCCAATTGTCAGCTAGATTGCCTGTTAACTGCATAGGAGTAGGAGGACTAAGCCTATCCATGACGGAGAACAGGAACAGTGTCAATTTCTCTTACTTCAGTATGTTGCTCATCAACTTGCTTGTCAACAGATTCCAATGCAGCCTCGCTCTCGCTGCTGTCACTCTCGCTGCTGCGGCTCGTTGTCCTCGCTCTTGCAAGCTAGCATCTTCGACTACTCACGTCACTTGACTTGTTGTAGAATGTTCCATTTTCGTGGCGGAAATTTGCAGAGTTACTCCTTTTCTCTGTCTCGTCATAGCGACTACCAATCTGACACCATGTTATGTTTGTTTCTTGTATAATGACAAACTGGGGCATAGGTTTAACTACATTTAATGAACATATACTTCAGCTAGAAAACTCCTTGTTTAGCCATGCAAGGCATTCTTCAACCACCTGCACCCCCCCCCTCCCGCGCATAGCCTGCTGGGTAACGCAGTTTAAATGTTATTAACACATAACAACACACATATCTTTCCATAATTTACCTAGGGATGAAAAACAAGCTTTGCTTGATTTACAATCCGATACGTCAGTCCTTACCCGCCCTACTGAAAAGGGTGGGTCGGTTGTACTAATGGATAGGAATGTTTTGGTAAATGAGTGTCATAGACAACTGCTCGACAACACCTTTTACAAGAAACGCAGAAGTGACCCCACTTCCCAATTTCAGAACACTATCTACATTGTAAAGGACACTAGTAGTATGATCTCTATTATTGAATCTCTTGATCCTCTCCCTGATAACACTTTGTTAGTTACTTTTGATGTTGAGTCATTATACACGAATATTCCACACGAGGGCGGTATTGAAGCTATGGAACATTTTCTTCTGCAACGTGACCCTAATGAACTACCTTCCAGTGCATGCATTATAACATTGGCTGAAATAGTACTCACACACAACTATTTCATGTTTCTAAATGATTTCTTTATTCAGATGAAGGGTACTGCTATGGGATCCCCCATGGCTCCTAACTATGCTAATTTGTATGTGGGTTACATGGAGAAACAGTCCATTTTCCATCCTCTCAAATGTTTTCTTGCCTAACATCATTATTTGGAAACAGTATATTGATGATATTTTTGTTCTATGGAGAAGTGATGCAAAACAGCTCCAGGCATTCCATGCTTTTCTTAACTCTTGTTCTGAGCATCTGAGATTTACTATGCAATATGACACATGTCAAGGACAGTCTCGCAAAAATAAGCATTCTTGCATTCTAATGACCCGCTATTCAAAAGTGCTCTGATCAAATTAAGGGAATAGTTCACAAATATTGGCACATTCTAAGATCCGATGACATTATGGGTAATGTGTTTTCGGACCCTCCCTTGATTGTGTTCTCGTGGGGCAGAAATCTCAGAGATCAATTGGTAAACTCGGATTTACAACCCCAAGATATCCCTGTGCAAAGTCTATTTGCGCCCCTACTGAATGGAAACTACAAGTGTAATGGCTTTGCTCAATGCAATGGCACTTATAAATGTATATCCTTCAAACACCCCAAACAGGGAAACAGATCCCAATCAAAGATGTTATCACGTGCTCCACTGAGGCAGTTATTTATCTTATAACTTGTCCTTTTGGTAAAAATTATGTGGGTAAAACAAAGCGCAAATTAAAAGTACGAATCTCAGAGCATCGTAGCACCATTAGGTGCAAAAACTTGACTTACCCAGTTGCGGCCCACTTTTTGTAAGCAAACCACTCGATTTCGTCCCTACGTTATATTGGCATTGAACTTGTCACCCTCCCTAGGAGAGGGGGTGACCTCGACAATTTATTGTTAAAAAGAGAGGCTGCCTGGATCTTTAATTTAAAGACCCTTGCTCCCTTCGGTCTTAACGTAGACTTTGATCCGAAGCCATTCTTGTGATTTTTCTATTCATTGTTAATGTTTGTAGGCCTATGTAGCCAAATTGTATCTATGATCGTATGATATCCATTCATGTTTTTGTATGTTCTTATATCTGAGAATTAACCAATGATATCTGGCCACACCCGGCCATGATTACAGACACCTGTGTGTGTCCTTTGACACTTTATAAACTAGTGATCCACAGTGTTTGTCATTATACCCTGATGAAGACAGCTTGTCTGTCGAAACGTTGGTTATTAGGTTATTAAATTATTGCATCTGAGCTTCTAGAGTGTGCGGCTCTCCTTTCATTTTTCAAGTGTTCTACTCCGCTAGCCAGCACCTCACCTAAATAAGTGTGCATTTCTTTCGCCTCTAGATTGACCGGGGCAGCTCTAACAGGGCAGAAATTTGTTGAACTGACTAGTTGGGAAGGAGGCATCCTATGACGGTGCCACGTTTACAGTCCCTAAGCTCTTCAGTAAGGCCATTCTACTGCCAATGTTTGTCTATGGAGATTGCATGGCTGTGTGCTTGATTTTATATACCTGTAATAGCCAAATCCACTAATTTGAAGGGGTGCCAACATACTATTGTATATATAGTGTATGTGATATCAACAGAGGTATATTTTCTGGGTGATCTAAATATTGCCTGGCTTTCATCAAGCTGCCACTCAAGAAAAAGCTTAAATCTGTAACCAGTGTCTCAAACCTGGTTCAGTCAAGCTACCAGGGTATTAACAAACAGCACAGGAATGAAATCATCCACATGTATTGATTACATATTTACTATTGTTGCAGACATCTGCTCTAAAGCAGTGTCCAAATGTATCAGATGGAGTCATCATAATATAGTAGCCATATCTGGGAAAAGCAAAGTTCCAAAGGCCTAGTATAGTGTATAAGAGGTCATATAATAAGTTGTGTACTGATTCCTATGTTAAAGATGTAAAGAATATTTGCTGGTCTGTGGTGTGTAATGAGGAGCAGCCAGATGCTGCACTTGACACATTTATGAATTTGCTTATTCCAGTTACTTATAGGTATCCACCCAACAAGAAAATGACTGTAAAACCTGTTAAATCCCTGTGGTTTGATGAATAATGGAAAAAGGGTATGGTTGAGAGCGATGAGGCAAAATGAATGGCAGATAAGTCTGGCTGCACTGCCGTTTGGCAAACTTACTGCAAATTGAGAAATCCATCTGACTAAACTGAATAAATAGAATAAACTATACTATGAAACAAAGATACATTTTATAAAGAATGATAGTAAAAAGCTTTGGAGCACCTTAAATTACATTTTTGTCAAAAAGGCAAACTCGGCTCCATCATTCATTGAATCAGATTGCTTATTTATCACAAAACTCACTGAAATTGGCAACTAATTAAATATTTTTTTTATTGGCATGATTAGCAAACTTAGGCATGACATGCCAACAACAAGTTCTGAACCTGCACATCCATCCATAACTGACCTGTTACAGGCTTAGGTTTTTCCATTTATATTTAGAGGTTGGACGTTAACGGGTCAGCACATCCCGAAGAGGATGACAGTAATGCTTATAGGGAAGGTCATTCAACATGTACAGCACTTACACAAATGATTGATTGGATGAGAGAAATTGTTAATAAAAAGATTATGGGAGCTGTTTTGTTTGACTTCAGTGCAGCATTTGACATTATCAATCATAATCTGCTGCTGGAAAAACGTATGTGTTATGGCTTTACATCCCCTGCTATATTGTGAATCGAGAGTTACCTGTCTAACAGAACACAGAGGGTGTTCTTTAATGGAAGCCTCTCCAACATAATCAAGGTAGAATCGGGAATTACCCAGGGCAGCGGTCTAGGCCCCTTACTTTTTAAAATCTTTACTGATGACCTGCCACTGGCTCTGAGTAAAGCCTGTGTGTCTATGTATGCTGATGACTCAACACTATACATGTCAGCTACTACAGCGACTGAAATTACAGCAACACTTAACAAAGAGATGCAGTTAGTTTCAGAATGGGTGGCAAGAATACGTTAGTCCTATATACAGTGGGGAGAACAAGTATTTGATACACTGCCGATTTTGCAGGTTTTCCTACTTACAAAGCATGTAGAGGTCTGTAATTTTTATCATAGGTACACTTCAACTGTGAGAGACGGAATCTGAAACAAAAATCCAGAAAATCACATTGTATGATTTTTAAGTATTTAATTTGCATTTTATTGCATGACTTAAGTATTTGATACATCAGAAAAGCAGAACTTAATATTTGGTACAGAAACCTTTGTTTGCAATTACAGAGATCAGACGTTTCCTGTAGTTCTTGACCACGTTTGCATACACTGCAGCAGGGATTTTGGCCCACTCCTCCATACAGACCTTCTCCAGATGCTTCAGGTTTCGGGGCTGTCGCTGGGCAATACAGACTTTCAGCTCCCTTCAAAGATTTTCTATTGGGTTCAGGTCTGGAGACTGGCTAGGCCACTCCAGGACCTTGAGATGTTTCTTACGGAGCCACTCCTTAGTTGCCCTGGCTGTGTGCTTCGTGGTCATTGTCATGCTGGAAGACCCAGCCACGACCCATCTTCAATGCTCTTACTGAGGGATGGAGGTTGTTGGCCAAGATCTCACGATACATGGCCCCATCCATCCTCCCCTCAATATGGTGCAGTCGTCCTGTACCCTTTGCAGAAAAGCATCCCCAAAGAATGATGTTTCCACCTCCATGCTTCCTGGTTGGGATGGTGTTCTTGGGGTTGTACTCATCCTTCTTCTTCCTCCAAACACAGCGATTGGAGTTTAGACCAAAAAGCTCTATTTTTGTCTCATCAGACCACATGACCTTCTCCCATTCCTCCTCTGGATCATCCAGATGGTAATTGTCAATCTTCAGACGGGCCTGGACATGCGCTGGCTTGAGCAGGGGGACCTTGCGTGCGCTGCAGGATTTTAATCCATGACGGCGTAGTGTGTTACTAATGGTTTTCTTTGAGAATGTGGTCCCAGCTCTCTTCAGGTCATTGACCAGGTCCTGCCGTGTAGTTCTGGGCTGATCCCTCAACTTCCTCATGATCATTGATGCCCCACGAGGTGAGATCTTGCATGGAGCCCCAGACCGAGGGGGATTGACCGTCATCTTGAACTTCTTCCATTTTCGAATAATTGCGCCAACAGTTGTTGCCTTCTCACCAAGCTGCTTGCCTATTGTCCTGTAGCCCATCCCAGCCTTGTGCAGGTCTACAATTTTATCCCTGATGTCCTTACACAGCTCTCTGGTCTTGGCCATTGTGGAGAGGTTGGAGTCTGTTTGATTGAGTGTGTGGACAGGTGTCTTTTATACAGGTAACAAGTTCAAACAGGTGCAGTTAATACAGGTAATGAGTGGAGAACAAGAGGGCTTCTTAAAGAAAAACTAACAGGTCTGTGAGAGCCGTAATTCTTACTGGTTGGTAAGTGATCAAATACTTATGTCATGCAATAAAATGCAAATTAATTACTTAAAAATCATACAATGTGATTTTCTGGATTTTTGTTTTAGATTCCGTCTCTCACAGTGGAAGTGTACCTATGATAAAAATCACAGACCTCTAAATGCTTTGTAAGTAGGAAAACCTGCAAAATCGGCAGTGTATCAAATACTTGTTCTCCCCACTGTATATATATAAATGCATTTGTATTTTGGACAAATCATTCAGTAAACCTTACACCCAAACTAAATCTTGTAATGAATAATGTAGATGTTGAGGAGACTAAACTGCTTGGTGTAACCCTGGATTGTGAACTGTCATGGTCAAAACATGTTGATACAACAGTTGCTAAGATGGGGAGAAGTCTGTCCATAATAAACTCCCGCTCTGCCTTCTTAACAACGCTATCAACAAGGCATGTCCTACAGGCCTTAATTTTGTCACACCTGGACTACTGTCCAGTCATGTGGCCAGGTGCCACAAAGAGGGACTTCGGAAATTACAATTGGCCCAGAACAGGGCAGCCATGGGTGGCCCTTAAGTGTACAAGGAGAACTAACATTAATATGTAAATCTACCTGACTCAAAGTAGAGGTAGAAATTGACTTCATCGTTACTTGTATTTGTGGGAGGTATTGACATGTTGAATGCACCGAGCTGTCTGTTTAAACTACTAGCACACAGCTCAGACACCCATGCATACCCCACAAGACATGCCACCAGAGGTCTCTTCACAATCCCCAAGTCCAGAACAGACTACAGGAGGCACACAGTTCTACATAGAGCCATGACTACAGTACATGAAAGTCTATTCCACATCAAGTAACTCATGCAAGCAGTGAAATCTGATTTAAAAGACACACAAAGACACACATACTGTAACACACACACATGATAACATACACACGATATACACATGTACACTTTTTGTAGATACTGTATGTGGTAGTATAGTAGAGGCTTGAGGGGAAACAATTAATGTGTTGTGAAATCTGTTGTGAAATGTAATGTCATATTGTTTATTGTATATAACTGCCTTAATTTTGCTGGACCCCAAGAAGTGTAGCTGCTGCCTTGGCAGGAACTAATGGGGATCCATAATAAATCCCAGGAAGATTTGCTGCTGCTATGGAAGTAACCAATGGAGATCCATAATAAACCCCAGGAAGAGTTGCTGCTGCCTTGGCAGGAAGTAATGGGGATTCATAATAAACCCCAGGAAGAGTTGCTGCTGTTTTGGCAGGAAGTAATGGGGATTCATAATAAACCCCAGGAAGAGTTGCTGCTGCTTTGGCAGGAAGTAATGGGGATTCATAATAAACCCCAGGAAGAGTTGCTGCTGCTTTGGCAGGAAGTAATGGGGATTCATAATAAACCCCAGGAAGAGTTGCTGCTGCTTTGGCAGGAAGTAATGGGGATTCATAATAAACCCCAGGAAGAGTTGCTGCTGCCTTGGCAGGAAGTAATATGGGATTCATAATAAACCCCAGGAAGAGTTGCTGCTGCTTTGGCAGGAACTAATGGGGATCCATAATAAACCCCAGGAAGTGTATCTACTGCCTTGGCAGGAACTAATGGGGATTCATAATAGACCCCAGGAAGTGTAGCTACTGCCTTGGCAGGAACTAATGGGGATTCATAATAAACCCCAGGAAGTGTAGCTACTGCCTTGGCAGGAACTAATGGGGATTCATAATAAACCCCAGGAAGTGTAGCTACTGCCTTGGCAGGAACTAATGGGGATTCATAATAAACCCCAGGAACTGTAGCTACTGCCTTGGCAGGAACTTATGGGGATCCATAAAAAATGCACAAACATTGTGCCACTTACCTTAAAAACCCCATACCATTTCATAATTTCCCTTACAAACAAAACATGTTAAATGTTCAATTTCACATGTGAAAACCACCATTTTCACTTGAAAAAAAATCGCTATTTCACATTGAGCTGAAATGTGAAAATCATAGAGACACACGTGAGGTCAGCTGTTCACATGTGAAACCATATGTTGAGATGTATTCAATCTAGAGTTCACATGTTAACACACCTTTTCACATGTGAAAATCGAATTGACATCTTCACATGGGAAAATCTAACTCTCACATTGGAATGACATTTTCTGTGTAACATAACCCTTCTCATTCATAAACAACGCTCTAGATGCAAGGACTGACAGTCCATGACAACCGCATAATAGTTTTAACCATGTTTTGATGCTATACCTTGTCTGTATACAATGGAATGAATGGACGAACAAATGAAATAATGCATGAATTATATCATAAACAAATGAGCGAAGAGTTGAATGTTTCTTGTTTTGGATCTGAGGTTTCCAGTTTCGACATAGTACAGGTTATTTGAGGTGATTGCTTCATGAAAACTCATTACTACATCTATAAATTGTATCCTTAAACTTACAATCTATCAATGTTTGCCCATCCTTGAAGTGTGACATGTGGCCGGCGTCACTAATCTCTTCCCCAGGCTCAATTGATAGAGAGAGCCAGCTGGTGGATGAGGTTGCATCAGAACTGAGTCCACCTTCATTTGCCCTTTCCCTGACACTTTTTTGTTAAACAGCAGATATACCAATTCCATAATGACTCTTTAAATGCCAGCAAAACAATAGAAGTAATTTGACTTTGGATCCAACTCACTAGTCTTTTTACAGAAGTGTGCATTTTACCTGCTTGTGAAAAAGTATGACTGCTACAGTCGGAAGTTTACATACACCTTAGCCAAATACATTTAAACTCAGTTTTTCACAATTCCTGACTTTTAATCCTAGTAAACATTCCCTGTCTTAGGTCAGTTAGAATCACCACTTTATTTTAAGAATGTGAAATGTCAGAATAGAGAAGGATTTACTTCAACTTTTATTTCTTTCATCACATTCCCAGTGGGTCAGAAGTTTATATATACTCAATTTGTATTTGGTAGCATTGCCTTTAAATTGTTTAACTTGGGTCAAACGTTTCGAGTAGCCTTCCACAAGCTTCCCACAATAAGTTGGGTGATTTTTGGCCCATTCCTCCTGACAGAGCTGGTGTAACTGAGTCAGGTTTGTAGGCCTCCTTGCTCACACATGCTTTTTCAGTTCTGCCCACAAATGTTCTATAGGATTGAGGTCAGGGCTTTGTGATGGCCACTATAAATACCTTGACTTTGTTGTCCTTAAGCCATTTTTACACAACTTTGGAAGTATGCTTGGGGTCATTGTCCATTTGGAAGACCCATTTGCAACCAAGCTTTAACTTCCTGACTGATGTCTTGAGATGTTGTTTCAATATATCCACATAACTTCCTCCCTCATGATGCCATCTATTTTGTGAAGTGCACCAGTCCCTCCTGCAGCATAGCACCCACACAACATGATGCTGCCACCCCTGTGCTTCACGGTTGGGGTGGTGTTCGAGGCTTGCAAGCCTCCCCCTTTTTCCTCCAAACATGACGATGGTCATTATGGCCAAACAGTTCTATTTTTGTTTCATCAGACCAGAGGACATTTCTACAAAAAGTATGATCTTTGTCCCCATGTGCAGTTGCAAACCGTAGTCTGGCTTTTATATGGAGGTTTTGGAGCAGTGGCTTCTTCCTTGCTGAGCGGCTTTTCAGGTTATATCAATATAGGACTCGTTTTACTGTGGATGTAAATACTTTTGTACCTGTTTCCTCCAGCATCTTCACAGGGTCCTTTGCTGTTGTTCTACCCTGCCCTCCGTCTCCTCTACCCTGTTCTGTTCTTGCACTTTTTGCACCAAAGTACGTTCATCTCTAGGAGATGAAACACAACCAAAAGTAACTGCAAATGCATCCAACAACTGTGTAGACTCACAAGCTTGATGTAGTCTTTGCATGCTAGGAATATGGGATCAAACACTAAACTTTTGGCTACATTATTTATACGAATCTTTAGGGGTGTCAACCATTTTGACCTCTACCTCTTCTGAGGAAGAAATGTATTACTTGTTAAACAAAATAGTGGATTCGACTATTTCAGCCTTACCTGTTGCTGTGTATAAAATCCAGCACACAGCCATGCAATCTCCATAGACAAACGTTGGCAGTAAATTGACCTTACTGAAGAGCTCAGTGACTTTCAACGTGGCACCGCCCTAGGATGCCACCTTTCCAACAAGTCTGTTTGTCTTATTTCTGCCTTGCTAGAACTTCCCCATCAACTGTAAGTGCTGTTATTGTGAAGTGGAAACGTCTAGGAGCAACAACGGCTCAGACGTGAAGTGGTAGGACACATAAGTTCACAGAATGGGATCGCAGAGTGCTGAGCGTGTAGTGCGTAAAACCGTGTGTCCTTGGATGCATCACTCACTACTGAGTTCCAAACTGCCTCTGGAAGCAACGCCAGTACAATAACTGTTTGTCGGGAGCTTCATGAAATGGGTTTCCATGCCCGAGCAGCCGCACACAAGCCTAAGATCATCATGTGCAATGCCAAGCGTCGGCTGGAGAGGTGTAAAGCTTGCGGCCATTGGAAACGCGTTATCGGGAGTGAGAAATCACGCTTCACCATCTGGCAGTCTGACGGACAAATCTTGGTTTGGCGGATGCCAGGAAAACGCTACCTGCCCCAATGCATAGTGTCAACTGTAACGTTTGGTGGAGGAGGAATAATGGTCTGAGGCTGTTTTTCATGGTTCGGGCCCCTTAGTTCCAGTGAAGGGAAATCTTAATGCTTCAGCATGCAGTGACATTTTAGATGATTCTGTGCTTTCAACTTTGTAGCAACAGTTTGGGGAAGGCCCTTTCCTGTTTCCCTGTGCACAAAGCGAGGTCCATACAGAAATGGTTTGTCGAGATCGGTGTGGAAAAACTTAACTGGCCTGCACAGAGCTCTGACCTCAACCCCATCGAACACCTTGGGGATGAATTGGAATGCCTACTGCGAGCCAGGCCTAATCGCCCAACATGAGTGCCTGACCTCACTAATGCTCTTTTAGCTTAATGGAAGCAAATCCCCGCTATGTTCCCACATCTAGTGGAAATGCCTTCCCAGAAGAGTGGAAGCTGTTATAGCAGCAAAGGGCAGACAAACTCTGTATTAATGCCTATGATTTTGGAATGAGATGTTCGACGAGCAGGTGTCCAATTACTTTTGATCATGCAGTGTAGTTCAGTACTTGAATTATTTATTTAATACAGTCATTATTGCTCATCTTTATCAAGGGTGTCAGTAATTTCGGACCCCACTGTGTACCGTACTGCATCAGGTTTCAAAAAGAACTTTGAACTTTTACAACTGACATTGGAACATTTTCAGAAACTATTTTATTTCTTGATAACAAAAATCATAGTTATCCATTTCTGATTACAATTTACATATTTACATAACAGTATTTACAGTGATACAAATTGTTTGGCAGACCGCATACAGTGTAATACAGAGCTAATATACAATAACAAGTAAACAAAGAAAAATAAATAAGTAAAAGCTATATTACTTATAACCCTCCATAACTATTGCTAGGTATAGAACGATCAAATGCACATTGATGAATTCAATCTTAAAGTGCACTAAATAAAATTTGATCCACTGTCAAAATGAATAAATATTCTGTTATGAGTATTAATACCATAGCTGTTTTAATCCTATATGTTTCAGGCATCCTGAGCTGGCCACCAGCGGTCTCTGTGGGTATCTGCTCAAGCCCTCCTGGAAGACCATATGCTATACATACTTGGACAAGATAGGCAGAGACACCGTCTCAGAGCAGAGTATCTAGCAGCTTTACTGAACAACAGAGAGCTCTGGCTCATTCGGCCGCCATAAACAAGCAAGCAATCCTATGTGTATTTACCACATTTACATTCAATTTGTTCATACAGATGTAGGATCTTAATTTGATCACCCTGTCATTTCAGAACAAAATACTTAGCAGCTTTAAACCTCTAGAGTCCCAAAATGATTTGATGAAACATTGAATTTGGCCTTATTGCTATTAGCTCAAAGAAATGCATTGAATAATAGATTCACACATGGAAAAACAAATAGCCCCCCAATCTTTTTTTAAAGGAAGTTTGTTTTGAAGTGTCCCGATTTTCAGGAGGTCTCATGATCTGACAAACACAACTGTAGTTCTGCCACCTTTCACAGCAGATCCTGAAGGCCGATATCCGTGAATGCAATGGATTGAGACGCAGCCCATCAGGAAGGCCGATATCAACGGATGCAATGGATTGAGACGCAGCCCATCAGGAAGGCCGATATCGACGGATACAATGGATTGAGACGCAGCCCATCCGGAAGGCCGATATCGACGGATATAATGGATTGAGACGCAGCCCATCCGGAAGGCCGATATCGACGGATATAATGGATTGAGACGCAGCCCATACGGAAGGCCGATATCGACGGATACAATAGATTGAGACGCAGCCCATACGGAAGGCCGATATCGACGGATACAATAGATTGAGACGCAGCCCATACGGAAGGCCGATATCGACGGATATAATGGATTGAGACGCAGCCCATGCATAGAAACAGATATCTCAAGCTTAAACAGACAGATTTGTATGGGGATTTTGTATTATGCTAATTCGATTCACGAAATTGACTTCGAGGGTTAATGAACAACAGAGAGCTGTGGCTTATTCGGCCGCCATAGACTAGCAAGCAATCATATGTGTATTTATCACACAGTGGTGGAAAAAGTACCCAATTGTCATCAAAATACTACTTGAGTAAAAGTCTAAAAGTATTTGCTTTTAAATATACTTAAGTATCAAAAGTAAATGTTATTACTAAAAGTAAACGTTTAAATCACTTAGAAATCCTTATATTAAGCAAAGCAGACCTTTTTTTCTCAAAATGTAAGGATAGCCAAGGGCACGCTCCAACACTCAGAGATTATTTACAAAAGATGCATTTGTGCTTACTGAGTCCGCCAGGCCAGAGGGAGTAGGGATGGCCACGTGTTCTCCTGAAAAGTGCTTGAATTGGACTATTTTCCTGTTCTGCTAAGCATTCAAAATGTAATGAGTACTTTTGGTTGTCATGGAAAATGTATGGAGTAAAAAGTACAATATTTGACTCAAATTAAGATCCTGCATCTGTAGGCACTTTTTCTTGTGAGTAAGAGGATGCTACAAGTCATAAGATGTTCTGATCTGCGGTCTGTTGATCCTTACCTGCGGTAAAAAGAGATAGAAATTGAGATTTAGTGTGTGTGTGTGCGTCAATATTGAGAGATGTCGTGAGGCTACCCTCACGTATCTGAAATGACATGATCAGTTGATGTTTACTGATCATGAAAAGCACGCCGTTACTTGCGGCATAACTCTGATGATAGAGCAAAATGTGGAATAATCAGAAATGTGTAGTTCTGACTGTGCTCTTCAAGAGGTGATGACATTATAACCAAATAGTTCACATTTATTTAACGGCAGGCAGTTGTCAATGGTTTTAGCAGAGCTGGGAGTCTTCTTGCCCCCAACAGCCAAATAGAACGCTCTGCACCTTAATGTGACGCTTTATTGATAACAACCTATACTCACAGGCTGGTTGCCGGTGTACTATAGTACTATAGTGTACTCACAGGCTGGTTGCTTGGGAAGTTGTGCATTTGGTTGTGGGGCTCTGAGGGGTAGTATGGTGGAGGGTATCTTTCGCTCGACTGTGGGTTGGGGTTGTAGGTTGGAAGAGGACCGCTTGAGTGTTGGTAGATATTTGACACCCCGTTGGTGTATGCTGGGTTATCGTACGTCCCTAGAAAAAGAAATACAGACCAAATGTAAAAATAAAATGTAGATATCCTTACATATAATACAAAAATCTTATTCTGAGATTAATTTATTGTCAGTTGTCAATACTACCATTAGTACAGTCACCACAGCCACTAGTACTGCAGTAACAAGTACCTCTACTACTTCCACTATATACCATAGAAATACTTTGAGACAGCAGGAGCAAGCACACACATTTTCTTCAGGAACCACCCCCACACACACACAAAATATATATAAGAAATAACAGAAAAACTAAGATGAGGTACCTGGGTGAGGTGTTGTGGTGGACCTGGTGTTGGGTGTGGGCCATTCAAAGTCATCCTCAAGCCACTGGTTTACCATCTCCTGCTTAGTGTCTTTATTCCTGTTAAAGGAGAGGAGGGTAGAGGAGACAGAGGGCAGGGTAGAGGAGATGGAGGGCAGGGTAGAGGAGGCGGAGGGCAGGGTAGAGGAGACGGAGGACAGGGTAGAGGAGACGGAGGGCAGGGTAGAGGAGACGGAGGGCAGGGTAGAGGAGACGGAGGGCAGGGTAGAGGAGGCGGAGGGCAGGGTAGAGGAGGCGGAGGGCAGGGTAGAGGAGGCGGAGGGCAGGGTAGAGGAGACGGAGGGCAGGGTAGAGGAGACGGAGGGCAGGGTAGAGGAGACGGAGGGCAGGGTAGAGGAGACGGAGGGCAGGGTAGAGGATACAGAGGGCAGGGTAGAGGAGACAGAGGGCAGGGTAGAGGAGACAGAGGGCAGGGTAGAGGAGACAGAGGGCAGGGTAGAGGAGACAGAGGGCAGGGTAGAGGAGACAGAGGGCAGGATAGAGGAGACAGAGGGCAGGGTAGAGGAGACAGAGGGCAGGGTAGAGGAGACAGAGGGCAGGGTAGAGGAGACAGAGGGCAGGGTAGAGGAGACGGAGGGCAGGATAGAGGAGACAGAGGGCAGGGTAGAGGAGACAGAGGGCAGGGTAGAGGAGACAGAGGGCAGGGTAGAGGAGACAGAGGGCAGGGTAGAGGAGACAGAGGGCAGGGTAGAGGAGACGGCGAGTAGAGGACAGGAGATGCAAAATATAATATTTTTACTACACAGCAAAATGTCCTAATTGAAAATACAATAATCAATCTTTCTCTAGTCTCTATCATTCTACTCCTCCTTCAACTCATCCCCACTTACCTCTTTTCCTTCTTCTTGTTCACCACCAGGAACACTATCAGGACACCAAATATCACCAGGACAACCACGGCAGTTATACTGATTCCGGCGTATAACCCAGCCTTGTGGATCGGGTAGTTACAGTCAGCCAGGTACCAGATTGAGTTTGTGTTTTTACAGCTGAAATAGACAGGACATATAGCTTTATTCTACTGTGAGGAAGTGGTGACCAAATCAAACTGTAGCGATGAATGGAATTCTCCCCAACAGTAAAGAATATATACAGTATTACATATAAATAATATTATAGGAGAGAATATATACAGTTGAAGTCGGAAGTTTACATACACCTAGGTTAGAGTCATTAAAAACTCGTTTTTCAACCACTCCACACATTTCTTGTTAACAAACTATAGTTTTGGAAAGTTGGTTAGGACATCTACTTTGTGCATGACACAAGTCATTTTTCCAACAATTGTTTACAGACAGATTATTTCACTTATAATTCACTGTATCACAATTCCAGTGGGTCAGAAGTTTACATACACTAAGTTGACTGTGCCTTGACTGTGACTGTTGACTGTGCCTAACAGCTTGGAATGATGTCATGGCTTTAGAAGTTTCTAATAGGCTAATTGACATAATTTGAGTCAATTGGAGGTGTACCTGTGGATGTATTTCAAGGCCTACCTTCAAACTCTGTGTCTCTTTGCTTGACATCATGGGAAAATCAAAATAAATCAGCCAAGACCTCAGAAAAAAAATGGTAGACCTCCACAAGTCTGGTTCATCCTTGGGAGCAATTTCCAAATGCCTGAAGGTACCACGTTCATCTGTACAAACAATAGTACCCAAGTATAAACACCATGGGACCACGTAGCCGTCATACCGCTCAGGAAGGAGACACATTCTGTCTCCTAGAGATGAACGTACTTTGGTGTGAAAAGTGCAAATCAATCCCAGAACAACAGCAAAGGACCTTGTGAAGATGCTGGAGGAAACAGGTACAAAAGTATCTATATCCACAGTAAAAGGAGTCATATATCGACATAACCTGAAAGGCCGCTCAGCAAGGAAGAAGCCACTGCTCCAAAACCGCCACAAAAAAAGCCAGACTACGGTTTGCAACTGCACATGGGGACAAAGATCGTACTTTTTGAGAAATGTCCTCTGGTTTGATGAAACAAAATTAGAACTGTTTGGCCATAATGAGCATCGTTATGTTTGGAGGAAAAAGGGGGAGGATTGCAAGCCGAAGAACACCATCCCAACCATGAAGCACAGGGGTGGCAGCATCATGGTATGGGGTGCTTTGCTGCAGGAGGGACTGGTGCACTTCACAAAATAGATGGCATCATGAGGAGGTAAAATTATGTGGACATATTGAAGCAACATCTCAAGACATCAGTCAGGAAGTTAAAGCTTGGTTGCAAATGGGTCTTCCAAATGGACTTCCAAAGTTGTGGCAAAATGGCTTAAGGACAACAAAGTCAAGGTATTGGAGTGGCCATCACAAAGCCCTGACCTCAATCTTATAGAAGATTTGTGGGCAGAACTGAAAAAGTGTGTGCGAGCAAGGAGGCCTACAAACCTGACTCAGTTACACGAGCTCTGTCAGGAGGAATGGGCCAAAATTCACCCAACTTATTGTGGGAAGCTTGTGGAAGGCTACCCGACACGTTCGACCCAAGTTAAACAATTTAAAGGCAATGCTACCAAATACTAATTGAGTGTATGTAA
Organism: Salvelinus alpinus; assembly: GCF_045679555.1. Classification (NCBI taxonomy): domain Eukaryota; kingdom Metazoa; phylum Chordata; class Actinopteri; order Salmoniformes; family Salmonidae; genus Salvelinus; species Salvelinus alpinus. The sequence goes on from NC_092116.1 coordinate 24,452,132, forward strand.
AGTGTATGAAAACTTCTGACCCAGAAATCAAAGCTGAAATAAATCTTTCTCTCTACTATTATTCTGACATTTCACATTCTTAAAATAAAGTGGTGATCCTAACTGGCCTAAGACAATCCAGTTTTTACTTGGATTAAATGTCGGGAATTGTGAAAAACTGAGTTGAAATGTATTTGGCTAAGGTGTATGTAAACTTACGACTTCAACTGTATCTCCTCTCCTTTAATATTACATTATATTTAACATACATACACTACCGGTCAAAAGTTTTAGAACACCTACACATGCCCAGGGTGTGCAAAGCTGTCATCAAGGTAAAGGGTGGCTATTTGAAGAATCTCAAATATAAAATATATTTTGATTTAATACTTTTTTAGTTACTACATTATTCCATATGTGTTGTTTCATAGTTTTGATGTCTTCACTATTATTCTACAATGTAGAAAATAGTAAAAATAAAGAAAAACCCTTGAAAGAGTAGGTGTTCTAAAACTGGTAGTGTACTGTATATAGTTATCTAGTATACTGAATATAACGTTTAGAACTTACTTGCATGACAGTCCGGCTCTGGTTACTTCACAGATACCGCTGTTGCAGTTTTTAGTGTTATTATGTCTGGGGTCACATGCCGTCAAACAGAGCAACTTCCCATCTTTAATGTAAGGCTCAAAGTATTTTGCAAAATCAAGGTTGATTGTTTTCTGACATACAGCTGAGAGAGAGAGAGAGAGAGAGAGAGAGAGAGAGAGAGAGAGAGAGAGAGAGAGAGAGAGAGAGAGAGAGAGAGAGAGAGAGAGAGAGAGAGAGAGAGAGAGAGAGAGAGAGAGAGAGAGAGAGAGAGAGAGAGAGAGATAATGTTTTTTACATATTTAATTTCCTTCTTGATCTGGTCTAAACTCTTATATTGTTAATGAGGGAATATTCTCCCTATCTGCTGCACCATCGTTCCCTTCCTCCACTTATTCCTGCTTCCTCTAGTCTTCCGTCTGAATGTTCTCACCTTTCTCATCAAGTGCCGTTTCTTGTAGTTCATCCACTGACTCAACAGCAAACGTAGGACATCCTGAATCCGAAACAGCATCCGGAACAGCTGAAAAAATATGATAATGATATTACCAAATGTTTTGGTCCATGTCTTAACAATGATAGTTTGATTTGAATTGTTGTGTGTATTTTGAAGGTGTGTTTTTAGATGTGACTTTATGTATTGCTGTTACCTGGACACAATTTCATACTTTCCAAAGCTGAATTAACGTCTGCTACGAACTTCTTGTACTGTTGCTCAGCTCCTGGTTCATTCAGAACCGTCAGAATGATATTGTGTTTGACCTTCAAACTAAAGAAAGTTAAAGTCTTTGAGGTTATTTTGCACTTAATGCACTTAATGCACTTAATGCACTTAATGCACTTAATGCAACACTCTGTAACCTCTGTTTCTTCCCACAGTGAGGCCTAACATTTGTTTTTGTAAACTGAGGGTGTGGTCTTGGCAAACCCAACTACCACTAACCTATTTGAATTCTGTGGTAACCAGGGTTGGGGTCAATTCCGTTTCAGTTACAGTCAAGTCAGAAAGTGAACACAATTCCACATTTTCCTCATTGAAAAGCATTGAAGAATTTCAGTGTACATATATCTGAATAGACTGAACATTTAATGGAATTAACCCCAACCATGGTGGTAACCAACCATCACCAAAACCAAAGTCGAAAGGTGTTTATGTATCATAGTTAATGAATCACTTATTTCAATTACCGATATGATCCTGCCTTGGGGTTGTACAAGGGGTTTTCCATCTGAAAGCATCACAGAGCAAAATATCATCACTACACCATCTGCAACTTTCAGCTTCTCTGTGAAAAAGTATTATAAGGTATGAATAAGAATGTAAGAGGTTCTCCTTGCATTTACCCTTTTCTCCTCTATACCACGTCCCACGCGTATGGTTATAGCTGACCCCTTACTGAGAGAACAAAAATAAGGGAGACCAATGAGAATAATCTCTGCATAATCTTTGTTTACATTTTCATATAACCTCATGACAACGTGGACAGGTTTTTGTACTGTCAATAGATCACCTTTATATAAGATATGGAGTAGGATAGGATACAGGGTGAAATTGTAGTTTTGTAAATATGTACCATGGTGATTTTGGTATGCTAGTCTAGTACCTCAAAGTTACGTTTTCCACTGTGAAATTCCGTATCCCTTTACTCCTGTAGTATTCCTCCATCTGAAATGTAAACAGTGGTCACTGCATATTCACGAAGACTTAAGATAAAATGAATCAACCCCATGGCCTCTGTGGCAATTAAATAGAAAAGCACCTGCTGTCTTGAACAGCAGTTGTTATTTTTATTTTTTTATCCACATTGCTTTACAAATGTTTTATTTTACTTAAATGTATTTAACACTTAACTTGACATTAGTGTTTTGTCTTACCTCTGTTGTGAATGTCTTGACCTGGTCTGTGTATTCAGTTGAAGTTTTGTCATCATATGCTTCTATGTACGGGGAATTAGTTTCCATATTATTAACCACCGCTGTCCTATTGAGCGTACCTACAAGAAGATAAAGTGACAGCATTTGTGAATGTATCATAACCTATTGACATATAAAATAGGTGAAGTACTATTTCTAATATATTATGCTTTCTAAGTTATCAAAGTGAAAAAAAATTGAAGTCTTGTATTCATCACTTATCTATTTCATTTGCTGTGATTATTAACCAAAGGGAAAGTAGGATCTCAGGGCTGTTTTGGTTTCGCAAATTGTATTTGTTGTACAAAATGTCTCACATACCTGGCACTATGTCAGTTTTAAAATCTCTGCAGGTCTCCCCGTGGAAGTCAGGAGGACAGTTGCAAGACTGTCCTTCAGGTGTACCTCCGTTCTCACACTGAATTGGTGGCTTAGTGGTGGTGGCAATAGTAGAGGGAGTAGTAGGAGAAGTTGTACTTGGAACAGATGACTTGTCTGTAGTTACAACATCAGGTGTGACTGGATTGGCTGTAGTTACAACATCAGGTGTGCCTGGATTGGCTGTAGTTACAACATCAGGTGGGCCTGGATTGGCTGTTGTTACAACATCAGGTGTGCCTGGATTGGCTGTAGTTACAGCATCAGGTGTGCCTGGATTGGCTGTAGTTACAGCATCAGGTGTGCCTGGATTGGCTGTTGTTACAACATCAGGTGTGCATGGATTGGCTGTAGATACAACATCAGGTGTGCCTGGATTGGCTGTAGTTACAACATCAGGTGTGCCTGGATTGGCTGTAGTTACAACATCAGGTGTGCCTGGATTGGCTGTAGTTACAACGTTGGGAGTGCCTGGATTGGCTGTAGTTACAACGTTGGGAGTGCCTGGATTGGCTGTAGTTACAACGTTGGGAGTGCCTGGATTGGCTGTAGTTACAACGTTGGGAGTGCCTGGATTGGCTGTAGTTACAACGTTGGGAGTGCCTGGATTGGCTGTAGTTACAACATCAGGTGTGCCTGGATTGGCTGTAGTTACAACGTTGGGAGTGCCTGGATTGGCTGTAGTTACAACATCAGGTGTGCCTGGATTGGCTGTAGTTACAACGTTGGGAGTGCCTGGATTGGCTGTAGTTACAACGTTGGGAGTGCCTGGATTGGCTGTAGTTACAACGTTGGGAGTGCCTGGATTGGCTGTAGTTACAACGTTGGGTGTGCCTGGATTGGCTGTAGTTACAGCATCAGGTGTGCCTGGATTGGCTGTAGTTACAACATCGGGTGTGCCTGGATTGGCTGTAGTTACAACGTTGGGAGTGCCTGGATTGGCTGTAGTAACAACATCAGGTGTGCCTGGATTGGCTGTAGTTACAGCATCAGGTGTGCCTGGATTGGCTGTAGTTACAACATCAGGTGGGCCTGGATTGGCTGTAGTTACAGCATCAGGTGTGCCTGGATTGGCTGTAGTTACAGCATCAGGTGTGCCTGGATTGGCTGTAGTTACAACATCGGGTGTGCCTGGATTGGCTGTAGTTACAGCATCAGGTGTGCCTGGATTGGCTGTAGTTACAACGTTGGGAGTGCCTGGATTGGCTGTAGTTACAACATCAGGAGTGCCTGGATTGGCTGTAGATACAACATCAGGTGTGCCTGGATTGGCTGTAGTTACAACATCAGGTGTGCCTGGATTGGCTGTAGTTACAACGTTGGGAGTGCCTGGATTGGCTGTAGTTACAACATCAGGAGTGCCTGGATTGGCTGTAGTTACAACATCGGGTGTGCCTGGATTGGCTGTAGTTACAGCATCAGGAGTGCCTGGATTGGCTGTAGTTACAACGTTGGGAGTGCCTGGATTGGCTGTAGTTACAGCATCAGGTGTGCCTGGATTGGCTGTAGTTACAACGTTGGGAGTGCCTGGATTGGCTGTAGTTACAACGTTGGGAGTGCCTGGATTGGCTGTAGTTACAACATCGGGTGTGCCTGGATTGGCTGTAGTTGCAACATCAGGAGTGCCTGGATTGGCTGTAGTTACAACATCAGGTGTGCCTGGATTGGCTGTAGTTACAACATCAGGAGTGCCTGGATTGGCTGTAGTTACAACATCAGGTGTGCCTGTATTGGCTGTAGTTACAACATCAGGTGTGCCTGGATTGGCTGTAGTTACAGCGTCAGGTGTGCCTGGATTGGCTGTAGTTACAACATCAGGTGTGCCTGTATTGGCTGTAGTTACAACATCAGGTGTGCCTGGATTGGCTGTAGTTACAGCGTCAGGTGTGCCTGGATTGGCTGTAGTTACAACATCAGGTGTGCCTGGATTGGCTGTAGTTACAACATCAGGTGTGCCTGGATTGGCTGTAGTTACAACATCGGGTGTGCCTGGATTGGCTGTAGTTACAGCATCAGGTGTGCCTGAATTGGCTGTAGTTACAACATCAGGAGTCCCTGGATTGGCTGTAGTTACAACATCATGTGTGCCTGGATTGGCTGTAGTTACAACATCAGGTGTGCCTGGATTGGCTGTAGTTACAACATCAGATGTGCCTGGATTGGCTGTAGTTACAACATCAGGTGTGCCTGGATTGGCTGTAGTTACAGCATCAGATGTGCCTGGATTGGCTGTTGTTACAACATCAGGTGTGCCTGGATTGGCTGTAGTTACAACATCAGGAGTCCCTGGATTGGCTGTAGTTACAACATCAGGTGTAACTGGATTGGCTGTAGTTACGACATCAGGAGTCCCTGGATTGGCTGTAGTTACAACATCAGGAGTCCCTGGATTGGCTGTAGTTACAACATCAGGAGTCCCTGGATTGGCTGTAGTTACAACATCAGGAGTCCCTGGATTGGCTGTAGTTACAACATCAGGAGTCCCTGGATTGGCTGTAGTTACAACATCAGGAGTCCCTGGATTGGCTGTAGTTACAACATCAGGAGTCCCTGGATTGGCTGTAGTTACAACATCAGGAGTCCCTGGATTGGCTGTAGTTACAACATCAGGAGTCCCTGGATTGGCTGTAGTTACGACATCAGGTGTGCCTGGATTGGCTGTAGATACAACATCAGGTGTGCCTGGATTGGCTGTAGATACAACATCAGGTGTGACTGGATTGGCTGTAGATACAACATCAGGTGTGCCTGGATTGGCTGTAGTTACAACATCAGGTGTGACTGGATTGGCTGTAGTTACAACATCAGGTGTGCCTGGAGTGGCTGTAGTTACAACATCAGGTGTGCCTGGATTGGCTGTAGATACAACATCAGGTGTGCCTGGATTGGCTGTAGATACAACATCAGGTGTGACTGGATTGGCTGTAGATACAACATCAGGTGTGCCTGGATTGGCTGTAGTTACAACATCAGGTGTGACTGGATTGGCTGTAGTTACAACATCAGGTGTGCCTGGAGTGGCTGTAGTTACAACATCAGGTGTGCCTGGATTGGCTGTAGATACAACATCAGGTGTGCCTGGATTGGCTGTAGTTACAACATCGGGTGTGACTGGATTGGCTGTAGTTACAACATCAGGTGTGCCTGGAGTGGCTGTAGTTACAACATCAGGTGTGCCTGGATTGGCTGTAGATACAACATCAGGTGTGCCTGGATTGGCTGTAGTTACAACATCGGGTGTGCTTGGATTGGCTGTAGTTACAACATCGGGTGTGCCTGGATTGGCTGTAGTTACAACATCAGGTGTGCCTGGAGTGGCTGTAGTTACAACATCAGGTGTGCCTGGATTGGCTGTAGATACAACATCAGGTGTGCCTGGATTGGCTGTAGTTACAACATCGGGTGTGACTGGATTGGCTGTAGTTACAACATCAGGTGTGCCTGGAGTGGCTGTAGTTACAACATCAGGTGTGCCTGGATTGGCTGTAGATACAACATCAGGTGTGCCTGGATTGGCTGTAGTTACAACATCGGGTGTGCTTGGATTGGCTGTAGTTACAACATCGGGTGTGCCTGGATTGGCTGTAGTTACAACATCAGGTGTGCCTGGATTGGCTGTAGTTACAACATCGGGTGTGCCTGGATTGGCTGTAGTTACAACATCAGGTGTGCCTGGATTGGCTGTAGTTACAGCATCAGGTGTGCCTGGATTGGCTGTAGTTACAACGTTGGGAGTGCCTGGATTGGCTGTAGTTACAACGTTGGGAGTGCCTGGATTGGCTGTTGTTACAACGTTGGGAGTGCCTGGATTGGCTGTTGTTACAACATCAGGTGTGCCTGGATTGGCTGTAGTTACAACGTTGGGAGTGCCTGGATTGGCTGTAGTTACAACGTTGGGAGTGCCTGGATTGGCTGTAGTTACAGCATCAGGAGTGCCTGGATTGGCTGTTGTTACAACATCAGGTGTGCCTGGATTGGCTGTAGTTACAACGTTGGGAGTGCCTGGATTGGCTGTAGTTACAACATCAGGTGTGCCTGGATTGGCTGTAGTTACAGCATCAGGTGTGCCTGGATTGGCTGTAGTTACAACGTTGGGAGTGCCTGGATTGGCTGTAGTTACAACATCATGTGTGCCTGGATTGGCTGTAGTTACAGTATCAGGAGTGCCTGGATTGGCTGTTGTTACAACATCAGGTGTGCCTGGATTGGCTGTAGTTACAACGTTGGGAGTGCCTGGATTGGCTGTAGTTACAACATCAGGTGTGGCTGGATTGGCTGTAGTTACAACATCGGGTGTGCCTGGATTGGCTGTAGTTACGACATCGGGTGTGCCTGGATTGGCTGTAGTTACAACATCAGGTGTAACTGGATTGGCTGTAGTTACAGCATCAGGAGTGCCTGGATTGGCTGTAGTTACAACATCAGGTGTGGCTGGATTGGCTGTAGTTACAACATCAGGTGTGGCTGGATTGGCTGTAGTTACAACATCAGGTGTAACTGGATTGGCTGTAGTTACAACATCAGGTGTGCCTGGATTGGCTGTAGATACAACATCAGGTGTGCCTGGATTGGCTGTTGTTACAACATCAGTTGTGCCTGGATTGGCTGTAGTTACAACGTTGGGAGTGCCTGGATTGGCTGTAGTTACAGCATCAGTAGTACTTGGTTCGGCTGTGGTTACAGCATCAGTAGTACTTGGTTCGGCTGTGGTTACAGCATCAGTAGTACTTGGTCCGGCTGTAGTTACAGCATCAGTAGTACTTAATCCGGCTGTAGTTACAGCATCAGTAGTACTTAATCCGGCTGTGGTTACAGCATCAGTAGTACTTGGATTTGCTGTAGCAGTTACAGGGATTTCTGTAGTTGAAAGTTGTTCTGTAGATGTAGCGATTTCTGTTGATGCCATTGAGGTACTGCTTGTAGAACCTGCAGTAGCAACAGAAGTCGCAATAAGGCTTTATATACACTGAAGACTATTGCTGCATCATTTTATATGATTTGTATATGCAGTCTTATCAAGTTTTATATACTCATATATTACATATTTTCATCACTTTTATGTAACCATATCTTAAGTATATCCAACTTCCAGCTATTTCCTCCCCAGACCGTAACTCCTTAGAGATTCCGTTAATTTCTACAGGTAAAGCGCCTTTTCAGGACGGATAATTCCCCAATATTTTGAATATTGCTACACAAGTGTATTGCTCTTATAACTTTCTGCATACCATGAACACCGCTTTAATCACTGTCCTACTCAAATGTTTTTATATTCTACAGACTGTTGTAGTTATCGTCCGATTTTCTTTGATTCACACAGATGTAAAAATTGTTAGCAATATCCAGCAGATTCGAAACAGTACTTCCCATAATAATACATTCCAATCAAACAGGTATTATAATAGGCCGACACTCTTCAGACAACACCAGGCACCTCTTTGACGTCATGCATCTCGCCTCCCAAACCGATTTTCCTACCACAGTAGTGATGTTGGATGCAGAAATGGCATCCAGTATGAAGGAAGTTAGAGGTAGTTTCGTCAGCCAATGCTAACTAGCATAAGCGCAATGACTGGAAGTCTATGGTATCTACTAGCATGCAAGCAGTTACCATAGACTTCCAGTCAATGCGCTAAAGCTAGTTAGCAATTCCCTAATGACAGTTAGCAACTTCCTTCAAACTGCACACAGAGACATTAAAATGACTTTGGGGAAGTAGATAAAGGGCGTCATTGTCAAACTCCTGAATTATTCTATTTGTATTTTATTTAACCTTTATTTAACTAGGCAAGTCAGTTAAGAACAAATTCTTATTTACAATGACGGCCTAGGAACAGTGGGTTAACTGCCTTGTTCAGGGGCAGAACGACAGATTTTACCTTGTCAGCTCGGTGATTCAATCTTGCAACCTTTCAGTTACTAGTCCAACGCTCTAACCACTAGGCTACCCTGCCGCCCCAGGGGTATCAAACATATTGTCTTTGTCTAATAACAGCTGTAAATAAGACAACAAGATGGCACCAATAGACATGGTCGCCTTGTGCCTAGCTCCTAGACAACTTTGCAGTATTTCGTTTTTTGTGTTATTTCTCACATTTCTTGTGTAGTACTTAATCTTATGCTTATTACTATAAAATTACTAAACAGGGCACCACTTGCCATAAGTCAGCAAGAAACTATAAAATAGTTACAATTATATCTACTGTTAATTTATAATTCTGAAGGCAATTCAGTTCTTAAAAGGACATGGCAATGCATTCTTGGAGACAGTAGATATTTGATCAAATTTAAGATTTATTTAGAAATAACCAGGGTAAAGCAATGAATGTACAGGATGAATTAAAAATGGAGGTTGTGACGGCAAAATTATGTATTAATATGATAGGCTACAATTTTTGTATGTATTTGGCACCTTTTGTATTCGACATATGACAAATACATTTTGATTTGATTTGATTTGATTTGAATGGAGATTGGCCTAAAATCAAACAAACAGTTATTCTTGATATTTTTGCACGAAATAAGACGGGGATTGTAAGAGAAATGTATACTGAAAAATGTAACAATTTCATTGATTTTAGTGAGTTACAGTTCATATGAGGAAATCAGTACATTTGCAATAAATTCCTTTGACCCAATTCTATGGATTTCACATGACTGGAAATACAGATATGCATCTGTTGGTTACAGATACCTTCAAAATAATGGTCCTCACAATGGGCCTCAGGATATCGTTACCTACCATAACCCCACCACCACCATGGGGCACTCTGTTCACAATGTTGACATCAGTGGTCTGTTGTTGTGAGGCTGGTTGGGCATAATGCCAAATTCTCTAAAACTACGTTGGAGGCGGCTTATGGTAGAGCATTGAACATAAAATCCTATCCTTAAGACATCTGTGGTATTTTGTGACAAAACTGAACATTTTAGAGTGGCCTGTTATTGTCCCCAGCACAAGGTGCACCTGTGTAATGATCATGCTGTTTAATCAGCTTCTTGATATGCCACACCTGTCAGTTAAATGGATTATCTTGGCAAAGGGGAAATGCTCACTAACAGGGATGTAAAGAAATTTGTGCACAAAATCTGAGAGAAATATGTTTTTTTGTGCATTTGGAACATTTTTGGGATCTTTTATTTCAGCTCATGAAACACGGGACCAACACTTTACATGTTGTGTTTATATTTTTGTTCAGTGTAGATAGTAATAATACAAGTAACGTATAGCCTACAGGTTACACACTCACATTCACAGAAAATGTAGGATCGAGCTACATACTCGTATTACATATATCCTGTCTGGAACCAACGATCGATGTGAAGACTGTGTGGTCGCACAGATACTAAACAACATATTTTTACTTGGACAAGTGAGGGTAATATCTCATCCACATCCTAAATACAAGGTCTTATTATACACACATCTCAACACTTTTAACTATGTCATTTTAAGTCCGAAATTAGATTTTGAGGTACTTTGTGTTCAGTTCATTGCTTTCCAGTGGAGAAGCTCCTTTACTGAGCTGTAGTCATCCTCAGTCTTCATCGGTACCCAGCTGAGTCTCTGTATCCGGCACAAGTCTGAGTACCATTTGGTTCAACCCTGCTGCTGCTAGGAGAAGCTTTGAAGTAGACAGGAGATGTGAGAGAAGGGGAAGGGTTCATGCTTGGACCCTTCTGGGCCCCCCCCCCCCCCTCTGTGCTGTCCAGCTGGGGGTTTATCGTGGTCTTCTGTTGGATGTGTTGGTGCATCACCGCTCTACACTTTTACCTGCAGCTGAAAATAACTTTGGGTGAATTTAGTTCGGTGGTCACTCACCGGGATCCTTGGTTTGAACTTCCAGAAGCAGCTCTATTCATCCCGGGGGCTGCACCAAAACTCTGACAGCAAAGAAGAGGAAGAAGAACTGTGGCCATAGTCAGTGTGAAGCCACCGCATTTAACCAGGGCAAGGGAACTGGGAACATGGACGTGTATTAACAGACCAGCTATGACCTCTGTAAGGCAATCAAAGAGGCAAAATGACTGTGCAGGGACAAAGTGAAGTTGCAATTCAATGGATTAGACACGAGACGTATGTGTCAGGGACTCCAGACAATCACAGATTATAAAGGGAAAGCCAGCCATGCCGTGGACACCAACACCTCGCTCCCAGAAAAACTAAACACCTTCTTCGCCCGTTTCGAGGAAAACAACATCGTGCCGCCACCGAGGGCCACCTCCGCTCACAAGGACTGTGTGCTCCCGTTCTCTGTTCCCGACGTGAGTAAATCGTTTAAGAGCGTTAACCCTCGCAAGGCTGCCGGCCAAAACAGCATCCATAGCCGCGTCCTCAGAGCATGTGCAGACCAGCTGGCTGGAGTGTTTACGGACACATTCAATCTCTCCATATCCCATTCTGTTGTCTCCACTTGCTTCAAGATGTCCACCATTGTTCTTGTACCCAAGAAAGCGAAGTTAACTGAACTAAATAACTATCGCCTCGTAGCATTCACTTCTGTCATCATCATCTGTCATCTACAGCACCCGGTGACACAGGAAGGCCAAGAAAATCATCAAGGACCTCAGCCACCCGAGCCACAGCCTGTTCACCCCACTACCATCTAGGAGGAGACAGTACAGGTGCATCAAAGCTGGGACGGAGAGATAATCAGCTTATATCTCCAGGCCATCAGACTAGTCACCACTAGCTGGCCTCCGCCTAGTACCCTGCCCTGAGCTATAGTCACTGTTACTAGCCGGCTACCACTCAGTACTATACCCTGCACCTTAGAGACTGCTTCCCTATGTATAGATGTGTCCATAAACCAGAATATACATTTATTTGTTACTGGGATTTACCGCCCCTCTGCTGCCTCTAGTTGACTCAATGGTAAACCCATCAACTTCTACTGATTCTTTGTTTTCATTTCAACAATTTACTATCTGTGATGATGCCTTGCTCAAGATTGATATAAAAAAAATCCACTTGGTCTGATATGCTTGATCCATTTTTGCTGCAACACTCTGCCCCCCTGATTGCTGAATCATTAACCCATATTTTTTTACCTGACTATTATATCTGGATAGGAAGGCGGCCCATGTACTCCCCCTTCACAAAGGTGGTGGCCCTTGTGACCTATATAATTATCGCCCTGTTTCTTTCTTGCCTAGCTAAAATGCTAGAATCCTTGATTAATTCTCAGCAAAGATCTTTTTAAACTTCAGGTTTTAGACCAGGTCATAGCACTATCTTTGCTGCATCCCTAGTTATAAATGATGTGGTTAACTGTATGGATAAAAGGCAACATTGTGCTGCCCTCTTCATTGACCTGTCAAAGGCCTTCGATACTAAGGATCACTCCCTGCTAATTCAGAGGCTTTCCTCAATTGCCCTAGGCTGCGTGTAATTAGTTTAAAATGACTTGACAGACAGAACTCAATGTGTCATCAAGGCAAAGGGTGGGTACTTTGACAAATCTAAAATACATTTTGATTTGTTTAACTGTTTTTTTGTTTGATTCCATGTGTTTTGATGTCTTCACTATTATTCTATAATGTAGAAGATTTTTTATTTTTTTTATAAATAAAAAACCCTTGAATGAGTAGCTGTGTCCAAACTTTTGACTGGTACTGTATATATCTATATTTATTTGACAACTGTCAGTCTTTCAATTTAATGCAGTTGAGAGTTGTAATAGTAGAATGCAGAAGGTTCAATTTAGAAAATGTGGTAGTACAGTTTTCCTCGTTATATCATTCACTGACAGATCTTAGAGAACTATTTAAAATGTGGTAGTACAGTTTTCCTCGTTATGTCATTCACTGACAGATCTTAGAGAACTATTTAAAATGTGGTAGTACAGTTTTCCTCGTTATGTCATTCACTGACAGATCTTAGAGAACTATTTAAAATGTGGTAGTACAGTTTTCCTCGTTATGTCATTCACTGACAGATCTCAGAGAACTATTTAAAATGTGGTAGTACAGTTTTCCTCGTTATGTCATTCACTGACAGATCTTAGAGAACTATTTAAAATGTGGTAGTACAGTTTTCCTCGTTATGTCATTCACTGACAGATCTCAGAGAACTATTTAAAATGTGGTAGTACAGTTTTCCTCGTTATGTCATTCACTGACAGATCTTAGAGAACTATTTAAAATGTGGTAGTACAGTTTTCCTCGTTATGTCATTCACTGACAGATCTTAGAGAACTATTTCAAATGTGGTAGTACAGTTTTCCTCGTTATGTCATTCACTGACAGATCTCAGAGAACTATTTAAAATGTGGTAGTACAGTTTTCCTCGTTATGTCATTCACTGACAGATCTTAGAGAACTATTTAAAATGTGGTAGTACAGTTTTCCTCGTTATGTCATTCACTGACAGATCTTAGAGAACTATTTAAAATGTGGTAGTACAGTTTTCCTCGTTATGTCATTCACTGACAGATCTCAGAGAACTATTTAAAATGTGGTAGTACAGTTTTCCTCGTTATGTCATTCACTGACAGATCTTAGAGAACTATTTAAAATGTGGTAGTACAGTTTTCCTCGTTATGTCATTCACTGACAGATCTCAGAGAACTATTTAAAATGTCCAGCTGATCAACTAGCCCATGCTAGATACCAGCTGTCTAGGTCTTGTAGTTATTACGGGCCCATTGGGGCCTCGACCCCCAGGGGGCCCACATTGATTTTGTTGACTCACTAAGGTATCATAAGACATGGCAAAATGTGTAGAATCGCAGGAAATTAGCTTTAAAAGTGTTACATTTTCTCGCTGCCCAATGGCAAAATGTGTTGAATTGCATGAAATTAGCTGCAACATTTTATTTCTGCCAATAAGAGAGGTCTTTTACTTCTCTTGTGTCAGTTACTATTTGTCTTTTTATTAGTTATTTGTACCTCTGCATAGTTGAAGGGCTCGTAAGCAAGCATTTCACTGTAAAGTCTACACCTGTTGTATTCGGCGCATGTGATAAATTAAATTTGATTTGAACAGTTTGGGGTCGCATCGGTCACAAGTTGGGGGTTTGTTACTATGCCGATAATGACAATATCCATCCGGACCTTTGCTACCTAGTAAAGTTGTGTGATGGGTAGTTGAGTACCCCTGTTATAGACTTTCATAAACTAATATTGAACAGGTTAAAAACTTTCATAAACTAATATTGAACAGGTTATAAACTTTCATAAACTAATATTTAACAGGTTATAAACTTTTATAAACTAATATTGTTCAGGTTAAAGACTTACTATATAAACCGTAATATTGAACAGGTTATTGTAACGGTTTTCTTCCATAGGTGAAGGAGAGGACCAAAGTGCAGCGCGGCTAGTGTTCAACATGTTTAATAAAAGATCAAGTGAACACTACAAACAACTTACAAAATAACAAACCGTGAAAACCGAGACAGTCCTATCTGGTGCAGAACAAACACAGAGACAGGAAACAAACACCCACAAAAATCCCAACACAAAACAAGCCTCCTATATATGATTCTCAATCAGGGACAACGATTACCATCTGCCTCTGATTGAGAACCATATTAGGCTGGACATAGAAACAGACAAACTAGACACACAACATAGAATTCCCACCCAGCTCACGTCCTGACCAACACTAAACAAGCAAAACACATAATAACTCTGGTCAGGACGTTACAGTTATACACTAATATCTAACTCATTATACAAAAAGTATAATATATAAATGTGAATATTGAACATGCAATAAAATCCCATAAACCCCTGTGTTATTGATCAGCAGAGTGAATACACTGGCAGACAGCTGGCAAAGAGATCCAGGAGGAGTGTTATCCGTTTTCAATAACAAACATTTTGAAAATGTTTCCTGTTGTTATTATTAATCAGGTTATAGACTTGTATAAATTGTCATATTGAACAGATTATAAACTGTATTTTAGAAACAGCATTTAGACTTTCTTAAATTGTATTATCAAACCGGTTACATAGTGTAATATTTAACACTTTATAACATTAATATTGAACATGTTATAAACTCTGATATATTGTTATATCGAACCGATTATATATGTTAAACCCGTTATAAACAGTTCTAAACTGCAATAATTGGTTTCCTATTGTAAAGTGCCGATCAGCAGAGGAAGCGTTCTCACCAGCAGTGATAAACAGGCAGATGATTAGCCCAGAGATCCAGGAGCGGCTAATGCTGGTTATGGTCATGATGATGATCGTCTAGGTCCAGGTATCTCTCTCTCTACGATGCTTAGTCCTGATCCACTCACTGGTGGATGTACCTCTCTGTCAGACTGGTGTACTGTACTCTACACACACCTGAACTCTACACACACCTCTGGCTCCCCCAGGTCTGAATGGCAGGGTTTAGCCTTGGGGTGTCGTGTCCAGTATGAGTCTGTCTAACCCTTGGACCCATTAATGTGTGTGTGTGTAGCTATTGTTGTAAAGGGGTGTCAGTGTCATAATGTTGCCTAATACTTACTGGATTGGATCCAAAATAGTTGGGACAAGATACTCAGCGTAATCTTGAACCATAAATGCACTAACACTCCTGCACTCCTAAGGGCCTAGCTCAAGGTCACATCGACAGATTTTTCACCTACTCGGCTCAGGGATTCAAACCAGCAACCTTTTGGTTACTGGCCCAGCGCTCTAACTGCTAGGCTACCTGCCGACCCTGATCCATGCACTACCAGATCCATGTATTATTTTGTTGTATGAATCTATATATCAGAATGTTACATTAACGAGATTGTTATTTTTAATAAACATTTTAGTCGCTTAGCAGACACTCTTATCCAGAGCAATTTACAGGAGCAATTAGGGTTAAGTGCCTTGCTCAAGGGCCAGATGTTTCACCTGGTCGGCTCAGGGTTTCGAACCAGCGCCCTTTCGGTTACTGGTCCGACGCTCTTAACCACTAGGCTGTCCTTTATTAAAATGTTTTTTATGTGATTATTGCGTTTTATGCTCTGACAATGGAGGAGTCAGTGACAGTCAGGCAATGTAACTTGGTTGTGTCGTGTCAATGGTAGCATTGATGCAGGTTATCTGGGCTATTCTATCTTCTAACATGGTACTTATGAAAACACAAATATGAATGATTGAATCGGGAAGTGTGGGACAGTGGTCTATTTTGGTGACATCACCTTTAGATTCTGTGGCAACCGCCACACACGCACGCACGCACGCACGCACGCACGCACACACACACACACACACTCACACACACCTATTGTGTCTCTTTGTAGACCCTGGTAGGTTTGTGTTTCCAGTAATCATTAAACTAATCCAGTAATAATTGACAGTTAAACTGGGTGTAGAGTTACTGTATTACCTAACACAGAAAACAGGAAATAAAGGCAAGTCGTGTCTCTACCAGTAAATTGTGAAATACTCCTTATCATATGAGACAAAGGCGTGGCCAAAAGGACCTCATTGGTAGCCTATAACAGGGATTTCATAGCGTCATATGTTTCTTTGTTAAATGGTGTAATAGGACTGAGTGTAGTTTTTCGCTACAGGTTTCACATTTCCCACTATGTTCCAAACAGATTCCTTTGAGTTAGGTTTCCTTTACAGTGTACCTGTGTAAAGTTATTGTGCAACTTTCACACAGATAACAGGAGAGAGACAGTACATTCCCCACATGACCTAAAACGGCCGTACCCCTTATCAATCTTATCAGCACTCTGAAAGACAAGGGTTATCAGAAACACTCAAGATTGGCGGGGTGGAAGGCATTTACGATATGTGATCAAACCATTATAATTCAGCTGTATCGATTTAATATGGTATTGCACCCTATTCCCTATATAGCCCTATGGGGTAGTGCAGTGGAAAAAGGGTGCCATTTGGGACATTGCCATAATGAAAGTGTACGACCCAACAAACATCTAGCTGTGTTATTTGTTGGAACGTTGAACTTTGACGTTTTTCCATTGTGAGACTGGCTCATTTGGGTTCAGAGAGTAGGCCATCTTGATACACAACAGCATTGTAAACATTATAAAGGTAAGCAGGAAGGCTAGGGTGACCCTAGAATAGAATAGGAATAGACTAAATATGTTAGCCCTGTTTTTTCTGTCTATTGATTACCTGGGAAGCTTAGCAGAAGTAGACATGCTCATGTATGTTAGTGCAGGGTGAGCTGCATACGTGGACTTCCTACTAGGGCACACCGCCTCAGTGCTAACAGTATAGTTAATAGGGACATGACTACTGCATACAATAGCTGTAGGATCAGCAGAGGCATTAAGGGCAGTTAGAGGGACATAAATTAGGTTCCGTACATTGTACTAAACATTGCTCAAGTGTTTAATTTTTGCAATGTATTTTTCTTTTCACTAAAGCAATGAAAACAATCAAGCATACCAGAAAAGCGCTAAAAACAGCCCACGTTAACATATGTAGCTTAAGGAACAAGGTTCATGAAGTCAATAACTTGCTAGTAACAGATGATATTCATATTCTCTGAAACTCACTTAGATAATATATGACAATACAGTGGTAGCAATACATGGCTATAACATCTACAGAAAATACAGAAATGCCAATGTAGGAGGTGTTGCCGTGTATATTCAGAACCACATTCCTGTCAAGCTTAGAGAGGACCTCATGTTAAATACTGTTGAAGTAATATGGTTCTACAGGTTTATTTACCTCACCGAAAGCCCATTCTGGTGGGAAGCTGCTATAGATCACCAAGTGCTAACAGTCAGTATCTGGATAATATGTGTGAAATGCTTGACAATGTACTGTATGTGATATCAATAGAGAGGTATATTTTCTGGGTGAATTAAATATTAACTGGCTTTCATCAAGCTGCACACTCAAGAAAAAGCTTCAAACTGTAACCAGTGCCTGCAACCTGGTTCAGGTTATCAGTCAACCTACCAGGGTAATTACAAACAGCACAGGAGTGAAATCATCAACATTTATTGATCACATATTTACTAATGCTGAAGAAATTTGCTTTAAAACAGTATCCAAATCCATCGGATGTAGTGATCACAATATAGTAGCCATATCTAGGAAAACCAACGTTCCAAGGGCTGGGCCTAATATAGTGTATAAGAGGTCATACACTACGTTTTGTAGTGATTCCTATGTTGTTGATGTAATGAATGGTTTGTAATGAGGAGCAACCATACACTGCACTTGACACATTTATGAAATTCATTATTCCAGTTACTAATAAGCATGCACCCATTAAGAACATTACTGTAAAAACTGTTACATCCTCTTGGATTGACGAGGAATAAAACATTTGGGGATGAGGGATGAGGCGAAACGTTTGCCAAATAAGTCTGGCAGCACCACCGATTGGCAAACGTACTGCAAATTTAGAAATCATCTGACTAAACTGAATAAAAATAAGAAAATATACTATTAAACAAAGATAAATTATATAAAAAATGAAACTAAAAAGCTTTGGAGCACCTTAAATTACATTTAGGCAAAAAGGCAAAGTCAGCTCAATCATTCATTGAATCAGATGACTCATTCCTCACAAAACCCAGTGATAATGCCAGATGCATTAATGATATTTTCATTGGCAAGATTAGCAAACTTAGGCATGACATGCCAGCAACAAATGCTGACCAAATTATGAAAGACAAGCTTTGTAAATTTAAATTCCATAAAGTGAGTGTGGAAGAGGTGAAAAAAATATTGTTGTCTATCAATTACTGAGGATAATAGCGGACGATTTTTAGCACACTTATAAGGAAGGACATTCAACAAGCACAGCACATACACAACTGACTGATGATTGGATGAGAGAAATTGATCAAAAAGATTGTGGGGGCTGTTTTGTCAGACTTTAGTGCTGCTGGAAAAACATGTGTTATGGCTTTATAGCGACTGCTATATTGTGGATAAAGAGTTTCCTGTCTAACAGAACAAAGAGTGTTCTTTAATAGAAGCCTCTCCAACATAATCCAGGTAGAATCAGGAATTCCCCAGGGCAGCTGCCTTGGCCCTTTACTCTTTTCAATCTTTGCTAACAACATGCCACTGGCTTTGAGTAAGGCCAGTGTGTCTATGTATGCGTATGACTCAACACTATACACGTCAGCTACTACAGTGACTGAAATGACTGCAACACTTAACAAAGAGCTGCAGTTCGTTTCAGAATTGTTGGCAAGGAATAAGTTAGTCCTAAATATTTCAAAAACTTAAAGCATTGTATTTGGGACAAATCATTCACTAAACCCTAAACCTCAACTAAATATTGCAATAAATAATGTGGAAATTGAGCAAGTTGAGGTGACTAAACTGCTTGGAATTACCCTGGATTGTAAACTGTCATGGTCAAAACATATCCATACAACAGTAGCTAGGGTGGGAAGAAGTCTGTTCATAATAAAGCACTGCTCTGCCTTCTTAACAACACTATCAACAAGGCGGGTCCTACAGGCTTTAGTTTTGTCACACCTGGACTCTGTTCAGTTGTGTGGTCAGGTTCCACGAAGAGGGACTTGGGAAAATTACAATTGGCTCAGAACAGGGCAGCACGGCTGGCCCTTAATTTTACACGGAGAGCTAACATTAATGATATGCATGTCAATCTCTCATGGCTCAAAGTGGAGGAGAGATTGACTTCATCACTACTTGTTTTTGTAAGAAGTGTTGACAAGCTGAATGCGCCGAGCTGTCTGTTTACACTACTAGCACACAGCTCAGACACCCATGCATACCCCACAAGACATGCCACCAGAGGTCTCTTCCCAATCCCCAAATCCAGAACAGAATACGGGAGGCGCACAGTACTACATAGAGCCATGGCTACATGGAACTCTATTCCACATCAGGTAACTGATGCAAGCAGCTGAATCAGATTTTTAAAAACACAAATGGGGCACTGTGAAGTGACGCACACACAGGTACAGACACGCGCACTCTACACACATGTACATTTTAATATTGTTGTATTATACATGTTGTATTGTGTATATACAGTATGTAGTGGTGTAATAATGTTATATGATGTACTGTTTTATCTTTCATTTTATGTGTGATGTAAGCACCTTAATGTGTTTGTAGCTGCTGCCTTGACCTAACCCTAATCCTAATACTTAGCAGCTAATGGGGATCCCTAGTAAATACTCATATTTCTTTAGGTCTTAGATATAATAATGGATGGGATATGCAGTACAGTGTGTATTCCACCAAGTTACTCAAAGTGATTTAAGAGGTGCTCCTGATAGATCCAACTCCTCCACTATCAAAGCACCGTGGTGCGATTGATTAAATGGACATGAATGGCATCTCCATAACCCTAACCCTTACCACTCTAAATCCAACATGGGTTTGCTGACCAGTTGTGTCTCTAGATTTTCCCTTCACTATGGTGATGTAACGAGCGGCAGCCATTTTGTGCCAGAAAGCACATCACGCTACACTTCACTTTATTGCCGTTATCTAACATTTATCACACTGGTATGTCAAGGCTTCATTCAGATCGTTCAAGGCAGTTTAATAGGTTTATACTTTTACTATCTGTCTCTCTGACACTTAAACTGAAGAAGACATTTTTGGTTTAGACCTGGGAACTCATTTGTAAAATGTTTTTAGTTTTTATACTACATTTCAAACACAATATGAGAACATTTGGTTTATATAATGTCTACACTCGTTAATAAAGTTGTGTTGGACACAAATAAACATACCATGGTTGTACTATCTTTTTCTCAGACATTTTTGGTGTGGCCCTGGTGAGCAGTTATCTTGAAGAGTGTAGTATGGTGTACCATCTCAACCAGGGCTCCACGTAGGCTTTTAACACTTCTCCGTCATATCTGATGTACAGCCAAGTACATTGATCTTAATCACGTAAGTTCTATTGGGGTGGTGTGTGTGTTTCTCAAGAGTCTATGCGTCCATTGTTTCCACTGCGTTTCTATTTGACCTCTGTGACGTACAGGAAGGAATGAGATGACGAGTTAACGAATGGGAAAGGGAGGGTGAGTCAGAGAGGGTGGGTCTCAGTTGTAGCTGAGAGGGACGGAGGCAGGAAGGGTCTCTGTGCTATCTGTCTTCACTAGAAAGGGCGATGGTGTTGGGCCTTATACTTATCTAATGTTTGGCCAATCTGTCATCCCAACAAACAGTTACAAAGGACATGACCATATTTAAGTATGTATTTGTATCTTGCCAAATCACAACCTATGACTTTATGACTGCAGTAAAAGCAATCATCAAAGCAATCATCCATAACCATCGAATTATATGAGGGCTGAAGAAAGACATATTCCAAAGGACATTGATGTATCTCTCTGTAAGTGGCCATAACATTGTTTATGACAAGGTACAGTGCCCATCCCCAATGGAACCCTATTCCCTATATAGTGTCCTACTTTTGACCCTGGGGCCCATAGGGATCTAGTCAAAAAATAGGCACTATTTAGGGAATAGGGTGCCATTGGGACACATTGATGGGCTATGTGACCACATAGCATTGTTTATGATTGTCACCACACCCCTAGTGATTTTTTTTACCTATATAATGCTTTTCAAGAATATTAAAGCGCAAAAAAAGTAAAACTACGAACACAAAATTGAAATGATGGTGATTGAAAGTCTCAGTCGGCTTAACATTCATGTTTATGTTCATATTTTATCTTGTGATGTCTGTGGATTTGTAATCCTATATTCTCACTGATGAAGACTGAATCTGATTTTCATGGCTCAGCAAAACGACAGTTCAGAAGAAGGAGGAGAGAGGGGGCAGAGAGAGGAGAGAGGGGGCAGAGAGAGAGGAGAGAGGGGGCAGAGAGAGAGGAGAGAGGGGGCAGAGAGAGAGGAGAGAGAGATTGTTTTAAAGATTGCTTTGAAAAACAGACTCGAAACCCAAAATAGCTCCGTTATCTTTGAAAGCTGTTAGTCCATGTTCCGACTGATTCCTTCCACATTTGTGCAAAAAGTGGGTCACATTGTGTGTTAGGATAGACATCAGATAAACTGTTCAGAATTTCATTTTGCTGTGTTTTATTACAGCTATTCTCTTCTGCAATGCTCTTCTGTCACTTGTTGGACACCCACCCTCCCTCTCTCTCTATCTCTCTGTCTACCCCCTCTCTACTTCTCACCCGCTTTTCGCATACCCACCCGTCCATCTCTCTCTTCAATTGGAAGTGGCTTTATTGGCATGGAAAACAGATGTTTACATTGCAAAAACCAAGTGAAATAAACAAGTAACAAAAGTGAGAAGTAACAAAACAACATCAACAAAAACTATTGGAAATTAACAGTTAACATTGTACTCACAAAGGTTTCAAACAAATAATATATCACTTGAAATATCGTTATCAGCTATGTGCAGTATTTTTAACAATGTGCAAACAGCTGTAGTACACTATCGAGAACCTTAAAAGTTTATTCAGCTGTCCCCATAGGAGAACCCTTTGAAGAACCCGTTTTTGTTCCAGGTAAGAACCCGTTTGGGTTCCACGTAGAACCTTTTCCACAGAGGGTTCTACATGGAACCAAAAAGGTTCTACCTGGAACCAAAAATGGTTCTCCTATGGGGACAGCCAAAGTCACCTTTGGAACCTGTTTTTTTCTAAGAGTGAATGAATAATGGGGAAAGATAAATAAACAGATAAATATTGGTGGTATTTACAATGTTGTTTGTGCTCCACTTGTTGCCCTTTTCTCATGGCAACGGGCCACATATTTTGCTGCTGTGATTGCACATTTTGTGGTATTTTGAATGACAGATATGGGTGTTTATCACTGTTTGAATTGTTATTGAATTCATTGTGGGTCTTTGAGAAATATGTGTCTCTAATATGGTCATACATAACTGCATTGTTGGTTAAGGGCTTGTAAGTAAGCATTTCACTGTTGTATTTCGCGCATGTGACAAATACCATTTGGTTTGATTTGATTTTAAATTTGGCAGGAGGTTAGGAAGTGCACCTCAGTTTCCACCGCATTTTGTGGGCAGTGTGCACATAGCCTGTCTTCTCTCAAGAGCCAGCTAGGCCTGTGGCGGCCTCTCTCAATAGCAAGGCAATGCTCACTTAGTCTGTACATAGTCAAGGAATTTCTTAATTTTGGGTCAGTCACCGTGGTCAGGTATTCTGTCACTGTGTACTCTCTGTTTAGGGCCAAATAGCATTGCAAAATACTTACTTTTCTTGTTGATTCTTTCCAGTGTGTCAAATAGTTATCTTTTTGCTTTCTCATAATTTGGTTGTGTCTAACTGTGTTGCTGTCCTGGGGCTCTGTGGGTTCTGTTTGTGTTTGTGAACAGAGCCCCAGAACCAGCTGCCCGAGGCTCTCTCTCTCTCTCTAATTACGGGATGGAAGCAAATTAACAAGGGAGCAATGCTGCCCCCTATGGAGTAGTTTGTTATTGGATTTGTGAGTGCGTGTGTACTTCTCTTATCAACATGATCTCTATTTTATGGTTTCTCTCTCTCCCAGTCTTTGATAAGAGTCATATTGTGACACTCGACTTGTGTATTTGTGATTCCTCCATAGCAACTGATTCCTTCCACATTTGTGCAAAAAATGGGTCACATGGTGTGTTAGGATAGACATCAGAAAAACTGTTCAGAATTTTGCTGTGTTTTATTACAGCTATTCTCTTCTGCAATGCTCTTCTGTCACTTGTTGGACACCCACCCTCCCTCTCTCTCTATCTCTCTGTCTACCCCCTCTCTACCGCTCACCCGCTTTTCACATACCCACCCTCCCTCTCTCTCTATCTCTCTGTCTACCCCCTCTCTACCGCTCACCCGCTTTTCACATACCCACCCTCCCTCTCTCTCTATCTCTCTGTCTACCCCCTCTCTACCGCTCACCCGCTTTTCACATACCCACCCTCCCTCTCTCTCTATCTCTCTGTCTACCCCCTCTCTACCGCTCACACGCTTTTCACATACCCACCCGTCCATCTCTCTCTTCAATTGGAAGGGGCTTTATTGGCATGGGAAACAGATGTTTACATTGCCAAAGCAAGTGAAATAAACAAGTAACAAAAGTGAGAAGTAACAAAACAACATCAACAAAAACTATTGGAAATTAACAGTTAACATTGTACTCACAAAGGTTTCAAACAAATAATATATCACTTGAAATATCGTTATCAGCTATGTGCAGTATTTTTAACAATGTGCAAACAGCTGTAGTACACTATCGAGAACCTTAAAAGTTTATTCAGCTGTCCCCATAGGAGAACCCTTTGAAGAACCCGTTTTTGTTCCAGGTAAGAACCCTTTTGGGTTCCACGTAGAACCTTTTCCACAGAGGGTTCTACATGGAACCAAAAAGGTTCTACCTGGAACCAAAAATGGTTCTCCTATGGGGACAGCCAAAGTCACCTTTGGAACCTGTTTTTTTCTAAGAGTGAATGAATAATGGGGAAAGATAAATAAACAGATAAATATTGGTGGTATTTACAATGTTGTTTGTGCTCCACTTGTTGCCCTTTTCTCATGGCAACGGGCCACATATTTTGCTGCTGTGATTGCACATTTTGTGGTATTTTGAATGACAGATATGGGTGTTTATCACTGTTTGAATTGTTATTGAATTCATTGTGTGTCTTTGAGAAATATGTGTCTCTAATATGGTCATACATAACTGCATTGTTGGTTAAGGGCTTGTAAGTAAGCATTTCACTGTTGTATTTCGCGCATGTGACAAATACCATTTGGTTTGATTTGATTTTAAATTTGGCAGGAGGTTAGGAAGTGCAGCTCAGTTTCCACCGCATTTTGTGGGCAGTGTGCACATAGCCTGTCTTCTCTCAAGAGCCAGCTAGGCCTGTGGCGGCCTCTCTCAATAGCAAGGCAATGCTCACTTAGTCTGTACATAGTCAAGGAATTTCTTAATTTTGGGTCAGTCACCGTGGTCAGGTATTCTGTCACTGTGTACTCTCTGTTTAGGGCCAAATAGCATTGCAAAATACTTACTTTTCTTGTTGATTCTTTCCAGTGTGTCAAATAGTTATCTTTTTGCTTTCTCATAATTTGGTTGTGTCTAACTGTGTTGCTGTCCTGGGGCTCTGTGGGTTCTGTTTGTGTTTGTGAACAGAGCCCCAGAACCAGCTGCCCGAGGCTCTCTCTCTCTCTCTAATTACGGGATGGAAGCAAATTAACAAGGGAGCAATGCCTCCCCCTATGGAGTAGTTTGTTATTGGATTTGTGAGTGCGTGTGTACTTCTCTTATCAACATGATCTCTATTTTATGGTTTCTCTCTCTCCCAATCTTTGATAAGAGTCATATTGTGACACTCGACTTGTGTATTTGTGATTCCTCCATAGCAACTGATTCCTTCCACATTTGTGCAAAAAGTGGGTCACATGGTGTGTTAGGATAGACATCAGAAAAACTGTTCAGAATTTTGCTGTGTTTTATTACAGCTATTCTCTTCTGCAATGCTCTTCTGTCACTTGTTGGACACCCACCCTCCCTCTCTCTCTATCTCTCTGTCTACCCCCTCTCTACCGCTCACCCGCTTTTCACATACCCACCCTCCCTCCTCACCCGCTTTTCACATACCCACCCTCCCTCTCTCACTATCTCTCTATCTCTCTGTCTACCCCCTCTCTACCGCTCACCCGCTTTTCACATACCCACCCTCCCTCTCTCTCTATCTCTCTGTCTACCCCCTCTCTACCGCTCACCCGCTTTTCACATACCCACCCGTCCATCTCTCTCTTCAATTGGAAGGGGCTTTATTGGCATGGGAAACAGATGTTTACATTGCAAAAAGCAAGTGAAATAAACAAGTAACAAAAGTGAGAAGTAACAAAACAACATCAACAAAAACTATTGGAAATTAACAGTTAACATTGTACTCACAAAGGTTTCAAACAAATAATATATCACTTGAAATATCGTTATCAGCTATGTGCAGTATTTTTAACAATGTGCAAACAGCTGTAGTACACTATCGAGAACCTTAAAAGTTTATTCAGCTGTCCCCATAGGAGAACCCTTTGAAGAACCCGTTTTTGTTCCAGGTAAGAACCCTTTTGGGTTCCACGTAGAACCTTTTCCACAGAGGGTTCTACATGGAACCAAAAAGGTTCTACCTGGAACCAAAAATGGTTCTCCTATGGGGACAGCCAAAGTCACCTTTGGAACCTGTTTTTTTCTAAGAGTGAATGAATAATGGGGAAAGATAAATAAACAGATAAATATTGGTGGTATTTACAATGTTGTTTGTGCTCCACTTGTTGCCCTTTTCTCATGGCAACGGGCCACATATTTTGCTGCTGTGATTGCACATTTTGTGGTATTTTGAATGACAGATATGGGTGTTTATCACTGTTTGAATTGTTATTGAATTCATTGTGGGTCTTTGAGAAATATGTGTCTCTAATATGGTCATACATAACTGCATTGTTGGTTAAGGGCTTGTAAGTAAGCATTTCACTGTTGTATTTCGCGCATGTGACAAATACCATTTGGTTTGATTTGATTTTAAATTTGGCAGGAGGTTAGGAAGTGCAGCTCAGTTTCCACCGCATTTTG
Source organism: Salvelinus alpinus (assembly GCF_045679555.1). Taxonomy (NCBI): domain Eukaryota; kingdom Metazoa; phylum Chordata; class Actinopteri; order Salmoniformes; family Salmonidae; genus Salvelinus; species Salvelinus alpinus. Next base: position 24,478,472 of record NC_092116.1, read on the forward strand.
TGGGCAGTGTGCACATAGCCTGTCTTCTCTCAAGAGCCAGCTAGGCCTGTGGCGGCCTCTCTCAATAGCAAGGCAATGCTCACTTAGTCTGTACATAGTCAAGGAATTTCTTAATTTTGGGTCAGTCACCGTGGTCAGGTATTCTGTCACTGTGTACTCTCTGTTTAGGGCCAAATAGCATTCCAAAATACTTACTTTTCTTGTTGATTCTTTCCAGTGTGTCAAATAGTTATCTTTTTGCTTTCTCATAATTTGGTTGTGTCTAACTGTGTTGCTGTCCTGGTCATGGAGTGGAGTGACTAAGCTAAAATATCAACGAGAGGTAGGTGGCGTCAGAGGTTATCAGAAAGGAGTGACCATGTTAATATAAAACTTGTTTCGGAAACATTAGGCATTGAGGTTGCTATGGAGGAATCACAAATACACAAGTCGAGTGTCACAATATGACTCTTATCAAAGATTGGGAGAGAGAGAAACCATAAAATAGAGATCATGTTGATAAGAGAAGTACACACGCACTCACAAATCCAATAACAAACTACTCCATAGGGGGCAGCATTGCTCCCTTGTTAATTTGCTTCCAACCCGTAATTAGAGAGAGAGAGAGAGCCTCGGGCAGCTGGTTCTGGGGCTCTGTTCACAAACACAAACAGAACCCACAGAGCCCCAGAACCAGCTGGCCGAGGCTCTCTCTCTCTCTCTAATTACGGGATGGAAGCAAATGAACAAGGGAGCAATGCTGCCCCCTATGGAGTAGTTTGTTATTGGATTTGTGAGTGCGTGTGTACTTCTCTTATCAACATGATCTCTATTTTATGGTTTCTCTCTCTCCCAATCTTTGATAAGAGTCATATTGTGACACTCGACTTGTGTATTTGTGATTCCTCCATAGCAACCTCAATGCCTAATGTTTCCGAAACAAGTTTTTTATTAACATGGTCACTCCTTTCTGATAACCTCTGACGCCACCTACCTCTCGTTGATATTTTAGCTTTCCACCAGGCAGCTTCAGTATCACCTGTCACTCCACTCCATGCCCTATATTCATCCACAGAGGTTCACTGCACACATGGCTAGAGCTTGGAGTGATAGAAAACAAGTGGAAACAGGAAAACTTCCTCAGTTTTCCAAGTGGCACTGAATATATGCAAAAAAATATCTGCTAGAGTCAATTGAAAGACAGTAATGTGATTTGAAATCTATGTATGTACAGTATCTATTTATGTATGATTCTATCATATACAGTACCAGTCAAAGGTTTGGACACACCTACTCATTTAAGGGTTTTTCTTTATTTTTACTATTTTCTACATTGTAGAATAACAGTGAAGACATCAACACTATGAAATAACACATCTGGAATAATGTAGTAACCAAAAAAGTGTTAAACAAATAAAATATAAAATAGATTTGAGATTTGAGATTCTTCAAAGTAGCCACCCCTTGCCTTGATGACAGCTTTGCACACTCTTGCCATTCAGTCTACCAGCTTCATGAGGAATACTTTTCCAATAGTCTTGAAGGAGTTCCCACATATGCCGAGCACTTGTTGGCTGGTTTTTCTTCACTCTGCGGTCCAACTCATCCCAAACCATCTCAATTGGGTTGAGGTTGGGTGATTGTGGAAGCCAGGTCATCTGATGCAGCGCTCCATCACTCTCCTTATTGGTCAAATAGCCCTTACACAGCCTGGAGGTGTGTTGGGTCATTATCCTGTGGAAAAACAAATCATAGTCCCACTAAGCGCAAACCAGATGGGATGGCGTATCGCTGCAGAATGCTGTGGTAACCATGCTGGTTAAGTGTGCCATGAATTCTAAATAAATCACTGACAGTGTCACCAGCAAAGCACTCCCACACCATCACACCTCCTCCTCCATGCTTCACGGTGGGAACCACACATGTGGAGATCCTCCATTCACCTACTCAGCATGTCGCAAAGACACGGCGAGTCCAAATTTGGACTCATCAGACCAAAGGACAAATTTCCACCTGTCTAATGTCCATTGCTCGTATTTCTTGGCCCAAGCAAGTCTCTTCCTCTTATTGGTGTCCTTTAGTAGTGGTTTCTTTGCAGCAATTCCACCATGAAGTCCGGATTCACGTAGTCTCCTCTGAGCAGTTGATGTTGAGATGTGTCTGTTACTTGAACTCTGTGAAGCATTTATTTGGGCTGCAATCTGAGGTGCAGTTACTCTAATGAACTTATCCTCTGCAGCAGAGGTAACTCTGGGTCTTCCTTTCCTGTGGCGTTCCTCAGGGGAGCCGGTTTCATCATAGCGCTTGATGGTTTTTGCGACTGCACTTGAAGAAACTTTCAAAGTTCTTGAAATGTTCTGCATTGACTGATCTTCATGTCTTAAAGTAATGAATGACTGTCGTTTCTCTTTGCTTATTTGAGCTGTTCTTGCCATAATATGGACTTGGTCTTTTACCATTTAGGACTATTTTCTGTAAACCACCCCTTCCTTGTCACAACACAACTGATTGGCTCAAACACATTAAAAAGGGAAGAAATTCCACAAATTAACTTTTAACAATGCACAACTGTTAATTGAAATGCATTCCAGGTGACTACCTCATGAAGCTGGTTGAGAAAATGCCAAGAGTGTGCAAGGCTGCCATCAAGGCAAAGGGTGGCTACTTTGAAGAATCTCAAATATAAAATATATTTAGATTTGTTTAACTCTTTTATGGTCACTACATGATCCCATATGTGTTATTTCATAGTTTTGATGTCTTCACTATTATTCTACAATGTAGAAAATAGTAAAATAAAGACAAACACTTGAGTAGGTGTGTCCAAACTTTTCACTGATACTACAGTATATATATCTATCTACCTACAGTGCATTCGTAAAGTATTCAGACCCCTTGACTTTTTCCACGTCGTAGCCTTATTCTAAAATCGCTTAAATTGTTGTTTTTTATACACAATACCCCATAGTGACAAGTTTTTGTAAAAACCCAAAAGAGGTTTTTACATAAGTATTCAGACCTTTTACTCAGTACTTTGTTGAAGCACCTTTGGCAGTGATTACAGCCTCTAGTCTTGGGTATGACGCTACAAGCTTGGCACACCTGTATTTGGAAAGTTTATCCTATTTTCTCTGCAGATCCTCTCAAGCTCTGTCAGGTTTGATGGGGAGCGTCGCTGCACAGCTTTTTTCAGGTCTCTCCAGAGACGTTCGATCGAGTTCAAGTCCGGGCTCTGGCTGGCCACTCAAGGACATTCAGAGACTTGTCCCGAAGCCACTTCTGCGTTATCTTATCTGTGTCCTTCCTGATGGAAGGTGAACCTTCACCCCAGTCTGAGGTCCTGAGCGTTCAGAGCAGGTTTTTGTCACGGATCTCACTGTACTTTACTCCATTCATCTTTCCCTCGATCCTGACTAGTCTCCAAGTTCCTGCCGCTGAAAAAACATCACTTGACGTTTGGCATTCAGACTAAAGGGTTCAATCGTGATTTCATCAGACCAGAGAATCTTGTTTCTCATGGTCTGAGTCCTTTAGGTCCATTTTGGCAAACTCCAAGCGGGCTGTCATGCGCCTTTTGCTGAGGAGTGACTTCCGTCTGGCCACTACCATAAAAGGCTGATTGGTGGAGTGGTGCAGAGATGGTTGTCCTTCTTGAAGTTTCTCCCATCTCCACAGAGGAACTCTGGAGCTCTGTCAGAGTGACCATTGGGTTCTCGGTCACCTCCCTGACCAAGGCCCTTCTCCCCCGATTGCTCAGTTTGGCCGGACGGCCAGCTCTAGGAAGAGTGTTGGTGGTTCCAAACTTCTTCCATTTAAGAATGATGGAGGCCACTGTGTTCTTGGGGACTTTCAATGCAGCATAAATGTTTTGGTACCCTTTCCCAGATCTGTGCCTTGACACAATCCTGTCTCGGATCTCTTCGGACAATTTTTTCGCCCTCATGGCTTGCTTTTTGGTCTGACATGCACTGTCAACTGTAGGACCTTATATAAACAGGTATGTGCCTTTCCAAATCATGTCCAATGCATTGAATGTACCACAGGTGGACTCCATTGAAGTTGTAGAAATATCTCAAGGATGATCAATGGAAACAGGATGCACCTGAGCTCAATTTCTAATCTCATAGCAAGGGGTCTGAAAACTTATGTAAATAAGTTAAAAACAAATATATCTTATCAATTTTAGAACAAGGCTGTACCTATTTATCTGTCTATTTCTCATATTTCTCTGTCTGTCTGTCTGTCTGTCTATTTCTCATGTCTGTCTGTCTGTCTGTCTGTCTGTCTGTCTGTCTGTCTGTCTGTCTGTCTGTTTCTCATATTTGTCTGTCTGTTTCTCATATTTGTCTGTCTGTCAGTTTCTCATGCCTGTCTGTCTGTCTATTTCCAATGTATGTCTGTCTGACTGTCTGTCTGTCTCTGTGTCTGTCTATTTCTTATATTTGTCTGTCTATTTCTCATATTTGTCTGTCTGTCTGTCTATTTCTCATATTTGTCTGTCTGTCTATTTCTCATGTCTGTCTGTCTATTTCTCATGTCTGTCTGTCTGTTTCTCATATTTTTCTGTATGTCTGTCTATTTCTCATATTTGTTTGTCTGCCTGCCTGTCTGCCTGTCTGCCTGTCTGTCTGTCTGTCTGTCTGTCTGTCTGTCTGTCTGTCTGTCTGTCTGTCTGTCTGTCTGTCTATTTCTCATATTTGTCTGTTTATTTCTCATATTTGTCTGTCTGTCTATTTCTCATGTCTGTCTGTCTATTTCTCATGTCTGTCTGTCTGTCTGTCTATTTCTCATATTTATCTGTCTGTCTATTTCTCATGTCTGTTTGTCTGTCTGTTTCTCATGTCTGTCTGTCTGTGTGTGTGTGTGTCTGTCTGTCTGTCTGTCTGTCTGTCTGTCTGTCTGTCTGTCTGTCTGTCTGTCTGTCTGTCTGTCTGTCTGTCTGTCTGTCTGTCTGTCTGTCTGTCTGTCTGTCTGTCTGTCTGTCTGTCTGTCTGTCTGTCTGTCTATCTATTTCTCATATTTGTCTGTCTGTTTCTCATATTTGTCTGTCTATTTGTCATGTATGTCTGTCTGTCTATTTCTCATATTTGTCTGTCTGTCTATTTCTCATATGTGTCTGTCTGTCTATTTCTCATATGTGTCTGTCTGTCTGTCTATTTCTCATATGTGTCTGTCTGTCTGTCTGTCTGTCTGTCTATTTCTCATATTTGTCTGTCTGTCTATTTCTCATGTCTGTCTGTCTGTCTATTTCTCATGTCTGTCTGTCTGTCTATTTCTCATATGTGTCTGTCTGTCTCTTTCTCATATGTGTCTGTCTGTCTGTCTGTCTAATTCTCATATTTGTGTCTGTCTATTTATCATATATGTCTGTCTGTCTGTCTGTCTGTCTGTCTGTCTGTCTGTCTGTCTGTCTGTCTGTCTGTCTATTTCTCATATTTGTCTGTCTGTCTATTTCTCATGTCTGTTTGTCTGTCTGTTACTCATGTCTGTCTGTCTGTGTGTGTGTGTCTGTCTGTGTATCTGTCTGTCTGTCTGTCTGTCTGTCTGTCTGTCTGTCTATTTCTCATATTTGTCTGTTTATTTCTCATATTTGTCTGTCTGTCTTTTTCGCATGTCTGTCTGTCTGTCTGTCTATTTCTCATGTCTGTCTGTCTGTCTGTCTATTTCTCATATTTATCTGTCTGTCTATTTCTCATGTCTGTTTGTCTGTCTGTTACTCATGTCTGTCTGTCTGTGTGTGTGTGTCTGTCTGTGTATCTGTCTGTCTGTCTGTCTGTCTGTCTGTCTGTCTGTCTATTTCTCATATTTGTCTGTTTATTTCTCATATTTGTCTGTCTGTCTATTTCTCATGTCTGTCTGTCTATTTCTCATGTCTGTCTGTCTGTCTGTCTATTTCTCATATTTATCTGTCTGTCTATTTCTCATGTCTGTTTGTCTGTCTGTTTCTCATGTCTGTCTGTGTGTGTGTCTGTCTGTCTGTCTGTCTGTCTGTCTGTCTGTCTGTCTGTCTGTCTGTCTGTCTGTCTGTCTGTCTGTCTGTCTGTCTATTTCTCATATTTGTCTGTCTGTTTCTCATATTTGTCTGTCTATTTGTCATGTATGTCTGTCTGTCTGTCTGTCTGTCTATTTCTCATATTTGTCTGTCTGTCTATTTCTCATATGTGTCTGTCTGTCTATTTCTCATATGTGTCTGTCTGTCTGTCTGTCTGTCTGTCTGTCTGTCTGTCTATTTCTCATATTTGTCTGTCTGTCTATTTCTCATGTCTGTCTGTCTGTCTATTTCTCATATTTGTCTGTCTGTCTATTTCTCATATGTGTCTGTCTGTCTATTTCTCATATGTGTCTGTCTGTCTGTCTGTCTATTTCTCATATGTGTCTGTCTGTCTGTCTGTCTGTCTGTCTGTCTGTCTGTCTGTCTGTCTGTCTGTCTGTCTGTCTGTCTATTTCTCATATTTGTCTGTCTGTCTATTTCTCATGTCTGTCTGTCTGTCTATTTCTCATGTCTGTCTGTCTGTCTATTTCTCATATGTGTCTGTCTGTCTCTTTCTCATATGTGTCTGTCTGTCTGTCTGTCTGTCTGTCTGTCTGTCTGTCTGTCTGTCTGTCTGTCTGTCTGTCTGTCTGTCTGTCTGTCTGTCTGTCTGTCTGTCTATATGTCTGCATATGTTGTGTCTGTCTGTGTTGTCTGTGTCTGTCTGTCTGTCTGTCTGTCTGTCTGTCTGTCTGTCTGTCTGTCATGTCTGTCTGTCTGTCTGTCATGTCTGTCTGTCTGTCTGTGTCTGTCTGTCATATGTTGTCTGTCTGTCTGTTTGTCTGTATGTGTCTGTCTGTCTGTCTGTCTGTCTGTCTGTCTGTCTGTCTGTCTGTCTGTCTGTCTGTCTGTTTCTCATATTTATCTGTCTGTCTATTTCTCAAGTCTGTCTGTCTGTCTGTCTGTCTCTCATATTTGTCTGTCTGTCTATTCGATCATCACTCGTTCATATATTTTTATGTACATATTCTTATTCATTCCTTTACACTTGTGTGTATAAATGTTGTGAAATTGTTAGGTTAGATTACTTGTTAGATATTACTGCATGGTTTGAACTAGAAGCACAAGCATTTTGCTACACTCCCATTAACATCTGCTAACCATGTGTATGTGACAAATCAAATTTGATGTATCTATCTAGCTACCTATATTCATCCTCTGTATCACCATATGGAAATTGTAATGATTCTATGTCATAAGATTCCCAGGACTACCATAACAAGACATCGTCATCCTTCATTTGCAGTAGGTTAGTCAAGGATGAACAGAGAGGACAGAGGCAGGAGGGAGGACTAGTGGTGCTGGAGCAATAAGAGGGGGAGGAAGAGAGAGCTGGAAGGCGCAACAGAGAGAGGAAGAAAGAGAGAGTGCAAGAGAGGCGGCAAATAAGAAAGGGAGGTCAAAGGTAGTGCAGAGAGAGAGAGAGAGAGAGAGAGAGAGAGAGAGAGAGAGAGAGAGAGAGAGAGAGAGAGAGAGAGAGAGAGAGAGAGAGAGAGAGAGAGAGAGAGAGAGAGAGAGAGAGAGAGAGAGACAGGGCGAGCCAGCCAGCAGGAGCCAGAGAAAGAGAGATCGATGTATTCAGCCAATCAGCATAGAAGCAGCAATTAGATAATAGCTCTGGATCAGCACCTTTAACCATCCCTGCCTCCCTCTGCTTCCCTCCCCAACTCCCTCTTACCCTGACAAAGTTATTTCTCTCTCTACCTCTGCATCCCTCCTTCCCTCCCCACCTCCCTCTTACCCTGAGAAAGTTATTTCTCTCTCTCCCTCTGCATCCCTCCTTCCCTCCCCACCTCCCTCTTACCCTGACAAAGTTATTTCTCTCTCTACCTCTGCATCCTTCCTTCTCTCCCCACCTCCTTCTTACCCTAAGGAAGCTATTTTTCTCCCTCCCTCCCCTCCCTCCTCTCCCTCCCTCTCTTTCTCACTGTCTCTGACAGGGCTCTTTCTCTCCCTCCCTCCCTTTTTCTACCCCCATCCCTCCCTCCCTCTCCCCAGACCACCACTCTTAGAGCAAGGGCTGTAGATATATGGATCCCATGGTGCTGATGGGGCCGCTGGTGATTAAAACAGAACCACTAAAGGCACAGCCAGGGTATTTCTCGCTCTTGAAAAGAGAGAGCAGGGTAGAAATATGGCCTCCATACCCTCCCTACCTACCTCCCTCCCTCTCTCTCTCTCTCTCTCGCTCTCTCGCTCTCTCCTTCAATTTCAGCCAGGGTATTTCTCTCCCTATAGCCCCCTTGTGGGTTTAGATACAGATTAGCTACATAAGCTACTCTTTCCCACCTGGACAAAAGGAACACATATGTGAGAATGCTGTTCATTGACTACAGCTCAGCGTTCAACACCGTAGTGCTCACAAATCTCATCACTAAGCTAAGAACCCTGGGACTAAACACCTCCATCTGCAACTGGATCCTGGACTTACTAACGGGCCACCCCCAGGTGGTTAGGGTAGGCAACAACACGTCTGCCACGCTGATCCTCAACACTGGAGGCCCTCAGGGGTGCGTGCTCAGTCCCCTCCTGTACTCCCTGTTCACCCACCGTGCGTAGTCCCCTCCTGTACTCCCTGTTCACGACTGCGTGGCCAAGCACGACTCCAACACCATCATTAAGTTTGCTGAGGACACAACAGGTAGGCCTGATCACCGACAATGATGAGACAGCCTATATGGAGGAGGTCAGAGACCTGGCAGTGTGATGCCAGGACAACAACCTCTCCCTCAATGTGAACAAGACAAAGGAGCTGATCGTGGACAACAGGAAAGGAGGGCCGAACAGGACCCAATTAACATCAACGGGGCTGTAGTGGAGCGGGTCGAGAGGTTCAAATTCCTTGGTGTCCACATCACCAACAAACTAACATGGTCCAAACACACCAAGACAGTCGTGAAGAGGGCACGACAACACCTTTTCCCCCTCAGGACACTGAAAAGATTTGGCATGGATCCCCAGATCCTCAAAAAGTTATACAGCTGCACCATTGAGAGCATCCTGACCGATTACATCACCACCTGGTATGGCAACTGCTTGGCAACCGACCGTAAAGCGCTACAGAGGGTAGTGCGTATGGCCCAGGACATCACTGGGGCCAAGCTTCCTGACATCCTGGGCTTATATACTAGGCGGTGTCAGAGGAAGGCCTAAAAAATTGTCAAAGACTCCATTAATCCAAGTCATAGACTGTTCTCTCTGCTACCGCACGGCAAGCGGTACTGGAGCGCCAAGTCTAGGTCCAAAAGGCTCCTTAACAGGCTTCTACCTCCAAGCCATAAGACTGCCATCAAATAGCCACTTGGACAATTTACATTGACACCCCCCCCCCCCACCCCATTTTGTTTTTACACTGCTGCTACTCGCTGTTTATTATCTATCTATCTTATTAGTCACTTTACCCCTACCTACATGTACAAATTACCTCAACTACAACATACACACACACACACACGCACACACGCACACACACACACACACACACACACACACACACACACACACACACACACACACACACACACACACACACACACACACACACACACACACACACACACACACACACACACACACACACACACCTCCCTCTTTCCTCTTTTATTTGAGCTGAAGGAGAGGCTGTATAGTTCAGTCTCCAAGGAGGCACATAATCAATCACAAGCATTCACGGTCATCCACTTTGCACTGCCTTCCTTCTGCACAACCTTCACATGTCTCTATCAAGGCCAGCAGCCAAAACAGACCTACAATTTCCCAACAGAACCTTTGAGACTCCAAAGGTTCTAGAATTCAGATTTTGAAGGGGTTTTGAATGATATAAATAGAGTAGAAGGATTCTGGTTCTATGGATGGAACTGAAGAGAAGAGCCTTCACACTTAGACCAATGCTAATTTATTTATGTGTACAGTGCATTCGGAAAGTATTCAGACCCCTTCACTTTTTCCAAACAATTATAATTTACAGCCTTATTCTAAAATGGATTAAATATATGTTTTTTCTCATCAATCTACACACAATACCCCATAATGACAAAGCAAAAACAGGGTTTTAGACATTTAGCAAATGTATTAAAAATAAAAAACAGAAATACCTTATTTACATAAGTATTCAGACCCTTTGCTATGAGACTCGAAAATTGAGCTCAGATGCATCCTGTTTCCATTCATCATCCTGAAGATGTTTCTACAACTTGATTGGAGTGCACCTGTGGTAAACTCAATTGATTGGACATGACTTGGAAAGGCACACACCTGCCTATTTAAGGTCCTACAGTTGACAGTGCATGTCAGAGCAAAAACCAATCCATGAGTTTGAAGGAATTGTCCGTAGAGCTCCAAGACAGGATTGTGTCGGGGCACAGATCTGGGAAAGGGTACCAAAACATTTCTGCAGCATTGAAGGTCCCCAAGAACACAGTGGCCGCAATAATTCTTAAATGGAAGAAGTTTGGAGCCACCAAGACTCTTCCTAGAGCTGGCCGCCAGGCAAAACCTAGCAATCGGAGGAGAAGTGCCTTGATGGTCAGTCTGACAGAGCTCCAGAGTTCCTCTGTGGAAATGGGAGAACCTTCCAGAAGGACAACCATCTCTGCAGCACTCCACCAATCAGGCCTTTCTGGTAGAGTGGCCAGACGGAAGCCACTCCTCAGTAAAAGGCACATGACAGACCTCTTGGAGTTTGCCAACCGGCACCTAAAGGACTCTCACACTATGAGAAACAAGATTCTCTGGTCTGATGAAACCAAGACTGAACTCTTTGGCCTGAATGCCAAGCGTCACGTCTGGAGGAAACCTGGCACCATCCCTACGGTGAAGCATGGTGGTGGCAGCATCATGCTGTGGGGATGTTTTTCAGCGGCAGGGACTGGGAGACTAGTCAGGATCGAGGGAAAGATGAATGGAGCAAAGTACAGAGAGATCTTTGATGAAAACCTGCACCAGAGCGCTCAGGACCTCCGACTGGGGTGAAGGTTCACCTTCCAACAGGACAACGACCCTAAGCATACAGCCAAGACAACACAGGAGTGGCTTCGGGACAAGTCTCTGAATGTCCTTGAGTGGCCCAGCCAGAGCACGGTCTTGAACCCGATCGAACATCTCTGAAGAGACCTGAAAATAGCTGTGTGGTGACGCTCCCCATCCAACCTGACAGAACTTGAAAGGATCTGCAGAGAAGAATGGGAGAAACTCCCTAAATAGAAAAACTGTTTTTGCTTTGTAATTATGGGGTACTGCGTGTAGATTGATGAGGGAAAAAAACAATTGAATGTATTTTAGAATAAGGCTGTAACGTAACAAAATGAGGAAAAAGTGAAGGGGTCTGAAAACTTTCCGAATGCACTGTAAGTCAAGTACCTAGGCAAGAAAATGATCAGAAGTTCTGTAAATATATTTGAGGATTTGATAATTGCTGTTCTGCTATAGATACGTTTCAACACAGATCCCAAAATTGCTTGTTAGAGAAAAACAGTGAGTTGGTGATTGTAGCTAAAAGGAAATGTAAATGAAATAAGAGAGGAAAGGTTGTGTGTGTGTATGTGTGCACGTGCAAGGGTGTGTACGTGAGCATGGATGTGTGTTTCTGAAGGACAAGAATGTTAGTGTTTTAGCGATGTGTTTCGCAGTGTGCCGTCAGCAGAAAGGAGAGGGCAGGCGTGCTGGCAGGGTAAGTCTAGGCACTCTCCTTAATTAGAAAATATATCTCCCTCCCTCCCTCTAACTCAGCAGTATCAGTCAACTTTGCACAAGTACACACACCACACCACACACACTTACTCTACCGCAGGCACAGACACACACTTACTCTACCGCAGGCACAGACACACACTTACTCTACCTCTCTATTACTCATCAACGGTGTGCATTTATTTACATTTATTAGAGAGAGAGAGAGAGAGAGAGAGAGAGCGAGAGAGAGAGAGAGAGAGAGAGAGATGTATTCAGCCAATCAGCATAGAAGCAGCAATTAGATAATAGCTCTGGATCAGCACCTTTAACCATCCCTGCCTCCCTCTGCTTCCCTCCCCACCTCCCTCTTACCCTGACAAAGTTATTTCTCTCTCTTCCTCTGCATCCCTCCCCACCTCCCTCTTACCCTGAGAAAGTTATTTCTCTCTCTCCCTCTGCATCCCTCCTTCCCTCCCCACCTCCCTCTTACCCTGACAAAGTTATTTCTCTCTCTCCCTCTGCATCCCTCCTTCCCTCCCCAACTCCCTCTTACCCTGAGAAAGTTATTTCTCTCTCTCCCTCTCCTTCCCTCCTTCCCTCCCCACCTCCCTCTTACCCTGACAAAGTTATTTCTCTCTCTCCCTCTGCATCCCTCCTTCCCTCCCCACCTCCCTCTTACCTTGAGAAAGTTATTTCTCTCTCTCCCTCTGCTCCCTCCTTCCCTCCCCACCTCCCTCTTACCCTGAGAAAGTTATTTCTCTCTCTCCCTCTGCATCCCTCCTTCCCTCCCCACCTCCCTCTTACCCTGACAAAGTTATTTCTCTCTCTCCCTCTGCATCCCTCCTTCCCTCCCCAACTCCCTCTTACCCTGAGAAAGTTATTTCTCTCTCTCCCTCTCCTTCCCTCCTTCCCTCCCCACCTCCCTCTTACCCTGACAAAGTTATTTCTCTCTCTCCCTCTGCATCCCTCCTTCCCTCCCCAACTCCCTCTTACCCTGAGAAAGTTATTTCTCTCTCTCCCTCTCCTTCCCTCCTTCCCTCCCCACCTCCCTCTTACCCTGACAAAGTTATTTCTCTCTCTCCCTCTGCATCCCTCCTTCCCTCCCCAACTCCCTCTTACCCTGAGAAAGTTATTTCTCTCTCTCCCTCTCCTTCCCTCCTTCCCTCCCCACCTCCCTCTTACCCTGACAAAGTTATTTCTCTCTCTCCCTCTGCATCCCTCCTTCCCTCCCCAACTCCCTCTTACCCTGAGAAAGTTATTTCTCTCTCTCCCTCTCCTTCCCTCCTTCCCTCCCCACCTCCCTCTTACCCTGACAAAGTTATTTCTCTCCTGCTTCCCTCCCCACCTCCCTCTTACCCTGACAAAGTTATTTCTCTCTCTTCCTCTGCATCCCTCCCCACCTCCCTCTTACCTTGAGAAAGTTATTTCTCTCTCTCCCTCTGCTCCCTCCTTCCCTCCCCACCTCCCTCTTACCCTGAGAAAGTTATGTCTCTCTCTCCCTCTGCATCCCCCCTTCCCTCCCCACCTCCCTCTTACCCTGACAAAGTTATTTCTCTCTCTCCCTCTGCATCCCTCCTTCCCTCCCCACCTCCCTCTTACCCTGACAAAGTTATTTCTCTCTCTCCCTCTGCATCCCTCCTTCCCTCCCCACCTCCCTCTTACCCTGAGAGAGGGATATATATATATGATATATATATATACAAATATCAGACCATAGTCTTCATACCTTAGTAATAAAGTGTGGTCAGTGTATTGACAAGCAAACATAGGCCTGCTGTCAGATAGGAGATATAGTGTTAGCTGTGTTTCTTCTCGCCAGACTTCATCTGACTTCATATTTTTCCTTTCTACCTTTCCTTGTTTTTCTCATTGGTGGAGGGCTTTATCAGTATCCTCCCCCTGTCATGCTAACAGCATAGTACGGGTCTGAAACTACCTACACGAGAGAAAGAGAGAGAGTGGGAGAGAGAGAAATGCAATAGTTTCAGCATGAGTAGTACCTGGTTCGGCTGTAGTTTCAGGATCAGCAGTACCTTGTCCGGCTGTAGTTTCAGGATCAACAGTACCTGGTCCGGCTGTAGTTTCAGGATCAGCAGTACCTTGTCCGGCTGTAGTTTCAGGATCAACAGTACCTGGTCCGGCTGTAGTTTCAGGATCAGCAGTACCTGGTCCGGCTGTAGTTTCAGGATCAGCAGTACCTTGTCCGGCTGTAGTTTCAGGATCAGCAGTACCTTGTCCGGCTGTAGTTTCAGGATCAGCAGTACCTGGTGATTAAACAATGCCACTTAATATAATGTTTACATACCCTACATTACTCATCTCATATGTATATGTATATACTGTACTCTATATCATCTACTGCATCTTGCCATCTTTATGTAATACATGTATCACTAGCCACTTTAAACTATGCCACTTTATGTTTACATACCCTACATTACTCATCTCATATGTATATACTGTACTCTATACCATCTACTGCATCTTGCCTATGCCGTTCTGTACCATCACTCATTCATATATCTTTATGTACATATTCTTTATCCCTTTACACTTGTGTGTATAAGGTAGTAGTTGTGGAATTGTTAGGTTAGATTACTTGTTGGTTATTACTGCATTGTCGGAACTAGAAGCACAAGCATTTCGCTACACTCGCATTAACATCTGCTAACCATGTGTATGTGACAAATAAAATTTGATTTGATTTGATTTGGTCCGGCTGTAGTTCCAGGATCAGCAGTACCTGGTCCGGCTGTAGTTTCAGGATCAGCAGTACCTTGTCCGGCTGTAGTTTCAGGATCAGCAGTACCTTGTCCGGCTGTAGTTCCAGGATCAGCAGTACCTGGTCCGGCTGTAGTTTCAGGATCAGCAGTACCTGGTCCGGCTGTAGTTCCAGGATCAGCAGTACCTTGTCCGGCTGTAGTTCCAGGATCAGCAGTACATTGTCCGGCTGTAGTTTCAGGATCAGCAGTACCTTGTCCAGCTGTAGTTTCAGGATCAGCAGTACCTTGTAGGGCTGTAGGTCCAGGATCAGCAGTACCTGGTCCGGCTGTAGTTCCAGGATCAGCAGTACCTGGTCCGGCTGAAGTTCCAGGATCAGCAGTACCTGGTCCGGCTGTAGTTCCAGAATCAGCAGTACCTGGTCCAGCTATAGGTCCAGCATCAGTAGTGCCTTGATTGGCTGTAGTTACAACATTGGGTGTGCCTGGATTGGCTGTAGTTACAGCATCAGGTGTGCCTGGATTGGCTGTAGTTACAACATCGGGTGTGCCTGGATTGGCTGTAGTTACAGCATCAGGTGTGCCTGGATTGGCTGTAGTTAAAACATCAGGTGTGCCTGGATTGGCTGTAGTTACGACATCGGGAGTGCCTGGATTGGCTGTGGTTACAACATCAGGTGTGACTCGATTGGCTGTTGTTAAAACATCAGGTGTGACTGTAGTTACAACATTGGGAGTGCCTGAATTGACTGTAGATACACTATCAGGAGTGCCTGGATTGCCTGTAGTTACAACATCAGGTGTGACTGTAGTTACAACATTGGGAGTGCCTGAATTGACTGTAGATACACTATCAGGAGTGCCTGGAGTGCCTGTAGTTACAACATCAGGTATGACTTTAGTTACAACATCGGGTGTGCCTGGATTGGCTGTAGTTACAACATCAGGTGTGCCTGGATTGGCTGTAGTTACAACATCAGGTGTGCTTGGATTGGCTGTAGTTACAACATCAGGTGTGCCTGGATTGGCTGTAGTTACGACATCAGGTGTGCCTGGATTGGCTGTAGTTACAGCATCAGGTGTGCCTGGATTGGCTGTAGTTACGACATCAGGAGTCCCTGGATTGGCTGTAGATACAACATCAGGTGTGCCTGGATTGGCTGTAGTTACAACATCAGGTGTGCCTGGATTGGCTGTAGTTACGACATCAGGTGTGACTGGATTGGCTGTAGTTACGACATCGGGTGTGCCTGGATTGGCTGTAGTTACAACATCAGGTGTGACTGGATTGGCTGTAGTTACGACATCAGGTGTGACTGGATTGGCTGTAGTAACAACATCGGGTGTGCCTGGATTGGCTGTAGTTACAGACATCAGGTGTGCCTGGATTGGCTGTAGTTACAACATCAGGTGTGCCTGGATTGGCTGTAGTTACGACATCAGGTGTGACTGGATTGGCTGTAGTAACAACATCGGGTGTGCCTGGATTGGCTGTAGTTACAGCATCAGGTGTGCCTGGATTGGCTGTAGTTACAACATCAGGTGTGCCTGGATTGGCTGTAGTTACAACATCAGGTGTGCCTGGATTGGCTGTAATTACAACATCGGGTGTGCCTGGATTGGCTGTAGTTACAACATCAGGTGTGCCTGGATTGGCTGTAATTACAACATCGGGTGTGCCTGGATTGGCTGTAGTTACAGCATCAGGTGGGCCTGGATTGGCTGTAGTTACAACATCAGGTGTGCCTGGATTGGCTGTAGTTACAACATCAGGTGTGCCTGGATTGGCTGTAGTTACATCAGGTGTGCCTGGACTGGCTGTAGTTACAACATCAGGTGTGCCTGGATTGGCTGTAGTTACAACATCAGGTGTGCCTGGATTGGCTGTAGTTACAACATCAGGTGTGCCTGGATTGGCTGTAGTTACAACATCAGGTGTGCCTGGATTGGCTGTAGTTACATCAGGTGTGCCTGGATTGGCTGTAGGTACAACATTGGGAGGTCCTAGATTGACTGTAGTTACAACATCAGGTGTGCCTGGATTGGCTGTAGTTAAAACATCAGGTGTGCCTGGATTGGCTGTAGTTACAACATCAGGTGTGCCTGGATTGGCTGTAGTTACAACATCAGGTGTGCCTGGATTGGCTGTAGTTACAACATCAGGTGTGCCTGGATTGGCTGTAGTTACATCAGGTGTGCCTGGATTGGCTGTAGTTACAACATTGGGAGGTCCTAGATTGACTGTAGTTACAACATCAGGTGTGCCTGGATTAGCTGTAGTTACGACATCAGGTGTAACTGGATTGGCTGTAGTTACAACATCAGGTGTGCCTGGATTTGCAGTAGTTACAACATCAGGTGTGCCTGAATTGGCTGTAGTTACAACATCAGGTGTGCCTGGATTTGCAGTAGTTACAACATCGGGAGAGCATGGATTAGCTGTAGTTACAACATCAGTTGTTTCTGAATTGACTGTAGTTACAACATCAGGTGTGACTGTAGTTACAACATCAGGTGTGCCTGGATTGGCTGTAGTCACAACGTCAGGTGTATCTGGATATGCTGTAGTTACAACATCGGGTGTGACTGGATTCGCTGTAGATACAACGTCGGGTGTGCCTGGGTTTGCCGAATTTACAACATTAGTTGTAGCTGAATATACTGTAGTTACAACATCAGGTGTGACTGGATTGGCAGTAGTTACAACATCAGGTGTAATTGGATTGGCTGTAGTTACAACATCAGGTGTAATTGGATTGGCTGTAGATACAACATCGGGTGTGACTGGATTGGCTGTAGTTATAGCATCGGGTGTTCCTTGATAGGCTGTAGTTACAAAATCGGAAGTGCCTTGATTGGCTGTAGTTACAAGATCAGGTGTGCCTGGATTTGCAGTAGTTACAACATCAGGTGTAACTGGATTGGCTGTAGTTACAACATCAGGTGTGCCTGGATTTGCAGTAGTTACAACATCAGGTGTGCCTGAATTGGCTGTAGTTACAACATCAGGTGTGCCTGGATTTGCAGTAGATACACCATCAGGTGTAACTGGATTGGCTGTAGATACAACATCAGGTGTGCCTGGATTTGCAGTAGATACACCATCCGGTGTGCCTGGATTGGCTGTAGTTGCAACATCAGGTGTGCCTGGATTGGCTGTAGTTGCAACATCAGGTGTGCCTGGATTGGCTGTAGTTGCAACATCAGGTGTGCCTGAATTGGCTGTAGTTACAACATCAGGTGTGCCTGGATTGGCTGTAGTTGCAACATCAGGTGTGCCTGGATTGGCTGTAGATACAACATCAGGTGTGCCTGGATTGGCTGTAGTTGCAACATCAGGTGTGCCTGGATTGGCTGTAGTTGCAACATCAGGTGTGCCTGGATTGGCTGTAGTTGCAACATCAGGTGTGCCTGAATTGGCTGTAGTTACAACATCAGGTGTGCCTGGATTGGCTGTAGTTGCAACATCAGGTGTGCCTGGATTGGCTGTAGTTACAACATCAGGTGTGCCTGGATTGGCTGTAGATACAACATCAGATGTGCCTGGATTGGCTGTAGTTACAACATCAGATGTGCCTGAGTTGGCTGTAGTTACAACATCAGATGTGCCTGAGTTGGCTGTAGTTACAACATCAGATGTGCCTGGATTCGCTGTAGTTACAACATCAGATGTGCCTGGATTGGCTGTAGTTACAACATCAGATGTGCCTGGATTGGCTGTAGTTACAACATCAGATGTGCCTGAGTTGGCTGTAGTTACAACATCAGATGTGCCTGAGTTGGCTGTAGTTACAACATCAGATGTGCCTGGATTGGCTGTAGTTACAACATCAGATGTGCCTGGATTGGCTTTAGTTACAACATCGGGAGGGCATGGATTGGCTGTAGTTGCAACATCAGGTGTGCCTGGATTGGCTGTAGTTGCAACATCAGGTGTGCCTGGATTGGCTGTAGTTACAACATCAGGTGTGCCTGGATTGGCTGTAGTTGCAACATCAGATGCGCCTGGATTGGCTGTAGTTGCAACATCAGATGTGCCTGGATTGGCTGTAGTTGCAACATCAGGTGTGCCTGGAATGGCTGTAGTTGCAACATCAGGTGTGCCTGAATTGGCTGTAGTTACAACATCAGGTGTGCCTGGATTGGCTGTAGTTACAACATCAGGTGTGCCTGGATTGGCTGTAGTTACAACATCAGGTGTGCCTGGATTGGCTGTAGTTACAACATCAGGTGTGCCTGGATTGGCTGTAGTAAAAACATCAGGTGTGCCTGGATTGGCTGTAGTTACAACATCAGGTGTGCCTGGATTGGCTGTAGTAAAAACATCAGATGTGCCTGAGTTGGCTGTAGTTACAACATCAGATGTGCCTGAGTTGGCTGTAGTTACAACATCAGATGTGCCTGAGTTGGCTGTAGTTACAACATCAGATGTGCCTGAGTTGGCTGTAGTTACAACATCAGATGTGCCTGAGTTGGCTGTAGTTACAACATCAGATGTGCCTGAGTTGGCTGTAGTTACAACATCAGATGTGCCTGGATTGGCTGTAGTTACAACATCAGATGTGCCTGAATTGGCTGTAGTTACAACATCAGATGTGCCTGGATTGGCTGTAGTTACAACATCAGATGTGCCTGGATTGGCTGTAGTTACAACATCAGATGTGCCTGGATTGGCTGTAGTTGCAACATCAGATGTGCCTGGATTGGCTGTAGTTACAACATCAGATGTGCCTGAGTTGGCTGTAGTTACAACATCAGATGTGCCTGAGTTGGCTGTAGTTACAACATCAGATGTGCCTGGATTGGCTGTAGTTACAACATCAGATGTGCCTGGATTGGCTGTAGTTACAACATCAGATGTGCCTGAATTGGCTGTAGTTACAACATCAGATGTGCCTGGATTGGCTGTAGTTGCAACATCAGGTGTGCCTGGATTGGCTGTAGTTACAACATCAGGTGTGCCTGGATTGGCTGTAGTAAAAACATCAGATGTGCCTGAGTTGGCTGTAGTTACAACATCAGATGTGCCTGGATTGGAAGTAGTACCAACATCAACAGTGCCTTGTTTGGATGTAGTTACATCAACAGTAGTTCTTGGTTTGGCTGTTGTTACTGCATCAGTAGTACTTGGTTCGGCTGTAGATACAGCATCAGTAGTTCTTGGTTTGGCTGTAGTTACAGCATCAGTGGTGCTTGGATTTTCTGTAGCAGTTACAGGGATTTCTGTAATTGAAAGTTGTTCTGTCGTTGAAGAGATTTCTGTAGATGCCTTTGAGGTACTGCTTGCAGAAACTGCAGTAACAACAGAAGTCACAGTAAGCTTTTTTTACACATAATTCTATATGTGTATCTGCAGTCTTTTCGATATAAATACTGTATATATACTCCATATATAACATATTTTCATACATTTTTAAGTAACAACATCTTAATCAGTCACATGTTCTCTCAAAGACAAAAACTTTCTAAATGTTCTTGATAAAAAAACATGGAGCCAAAACCACTCTTTTGATTTCACTGGGGGAAATAGTGAATCAAAATGATGTACACTACCAATCAAAAGTTTGGGGTCACTTAGAAATGTCCTCGTTTTTGAAAGAAAAGTAAAAAAAATTGTCCATTAAAATAACATCAAATTGATCAGAAATACAGTGTAGACATTGTTAATGTTGTAAATGACTATTGTAGCTGGAAACAGCAGATTTTTAATGGAATATCTACATAGGCGTACAGAGGCCCATTATCACCAACCATCACTCCGCTTCAGGAAAGTTGTATTCCTGGTCGTAATGTTGGTAAGTTGACGTTGCTCTTATATCCAAAAGTTCCTCCCGGCTGTATGTAATAAGACTAAAGATTTCCTGGTGCACAGCGTTGTACGAGATCTTCAGTTTCTAGGCAATTTCTCGCATGGAAAAGCCTTCATTCCTCAGAACTAGAATAGACTGACGAGTTTCAGTCTATTTTTTTCTGGCCATTTTGAGCCTGTAATTCAACCCACAAATTCTGATGCTCCAGATACTCAACTAGTCTAAAGAAGACCAGTTTTATTGCTTCTTTAATCAATACAACAGTTTCCAGCTGTGCTAACATCATTGCAAAAGGGTTTTCTAATGATCAATTAGCCTTTTAAAATGATAAACTTGGATTAGCTAACACAACGTGCCATTGGAACACAGAAGTGATGGTTGCTGATAATGGGCCTCTGTACGCCTATGTAGATATTCCATTAGAAATCTGCCGTTTCCAGTTACAATAGTAATTTACAACATTAACAATCTCTACACTGTATTCCTGATCAATTTGATGTTATTTTAATGGACCAAAAACGTGATTTTCTTTCAATAACAAGGACATTTCTAAGTGACCACAAACTTTTGAACGGTAGTGTACATTTTTCAAGCAAAGTATAATACGCCCATGTGTTGCATTGATGCGACAACAGTCCAGGTAGTTCTGATTTTCTGTAGTATTTTAGAGTAATATATTATCACAGTCAGCGATCACGGTTAAAAACTGATTTATTGCAGCTACATTGCCAAGCTGTCTTGAATAATGGCAATTCAACCTGCTGTGATCATGAGGAAGTGAAACACAAGTTACATATCGGCTGCCCTAGAATTGTATGGTACTGTATCCATGGACTTGTATATAGAATTCAAACTATTAATCAATTAAATGGGATTTCTGTGTATCTCTGTTTTTTTCAGGCCATTATTGTGAATAAGAATTTGGTTGAGGGGTGACCATTGTGTAAGAGTGACGTCACCTGTCGGAAGACTGTCAACTGTGGGACCTTACATACACTGTATTCGGAAACTATTCAGATCCCTTGACTTTTTCCACATTACAGCCTTATTCTAAAATGTATTAACTTCATATTTTTCCTCATCAATCTACACACAATACCCCATAATGACAAAGTGAAAACAGGTTTAAAGATTTTTTGGCAAAATTAAAAATGTTTCCATTGATCATCCATGAGATGTTTCTACAATTTGATTGGTGTCCACCTGTGCTAAATTCAATTGATTGGACATGATTTGGAAAGACACACACCTGTCTATATAAGGTCCCACAGTTGACAGTGCATGTCAGAGCAAAAACCAAGCAATGAGGTCGAAGGAATTGTTTGTAGACAGGATTGTGTCAGGGCACAGATCTGGGGAAGGGTACCAAAACATTGCTGCAGTATTGAAGGTCCCCAAGAACACAGTGGCCTCCGTCATTCTTAAATGGAAGAAGTTTGGAGCCACCAAAACTCTTCCTAGAGCTGGCCGCCCGGCCTAACTGAGCAATCGGAGGAGAAGGGCCTTGGTCAGAGAGGTGACTAAGAACCTGATGGTCACTCTGACAGAGCTCCAGAGTTCCTTTGTGGAGATGGGAGAACCTTCCAGAAGGACAACCATCTCTGCAGCACTCCACCAATCAGGCCTTTACGGTAGAGTGGCCAGATGGAAACCACTCCTTAGTAAAAGGCACATGACAGCCCGCTTGTAGTTTGCCAAAAGGCACCTAAAGGACTCTCAGACCATGAGAAACAAGATTCTCTGGTCTGTGGAAACCAAGATTGAATTCTTTGACCTGAATGCCAAGTGTCACATCTGGAGGAAACCTGGCACCATCCCTACGGTGAAGCATGGTGGTGGCAGCATCATGCTGTGGTGATGTTTTTCAGCGGCAGGGACTGGGAGACTAGTCAGGATCAAGGGAAAGATGAACAGAGCAAAGTAGAGAGAGATCTTTGATGAAAACCTGCTCCAGACACCTCAGGACCTCAGACCGGGGTGAAGGTTCACCTTCCAACAGGACAACGAGTCCTAAGCACACAGCCATAACAACACAGGAGTGGCTTCGGGACAAGTCTCTGAATGTCCTTGAGTGGCCCAGCCAGAGCCCGGACTTGAACCCGATAAAACATGTCTGGAGATACCTGAAAATAGCTGTGCAGCGACACTCCTTATCCAACCTGATAGAGCTTGAAAGGATCTGCAGAGAAGAATGGGAGAAACTCCCAGAATACAGGGGTGCCAAGCTTGCAGCATCATAACTAGGCTGTAATTGCTGCCAAAAGTGCTTCAACAAAGTCCTGAGTAACTTATATAAATGTGATATTTCCGTTTTTCTTTTTTTTGCAAAAATGTCTAAAACCTGTTTTATAGTTGTCATTATGGGGTATTGTGTGTTGACTTGATGAAGGGGGAAAAAAACAATTGAATCCATTTTAGAATAAGTCAACAAGGAAGAATGTGGAAAAGGTCTGAATACTTCCCCAAATGTGTGTGCCTTTCCAAATCATGTCCAATCAATTGAATTTACCACAATCTTGGCAAATGGTCTGAATAATTATGTAAATAACTCTTGTCTCATGGAGAGGCGAAGGTCGAGAGTCCTCCGAAACACAACCCAACCAAGCCGCACTGTTTCTTGACACAATGCCCACTTAACCCGGAAGCACCAAATGTGTCGGAGGCGCTGGCACGGTACACTGCGCCCGGCCCACCACAGGAGTCGCTTGTGCGCGATGGGACAAGGACATCCCTGCCAGCCAAACCCTCCCCTAACCCGGACGACGCTGGGCCAATCAACTGTGCGCCGCCCCATGGGTCTCCCAGTCGCGGTCGGCTGCGACAGAGCCTGGACTCGAACCCAGAATCTCTAGCGGCACAGCTAGCACTGCGATGCAGTGCCTTACACCATTACGCCTTAGACCACTGCGCCACTCAGGAGGCTGAAAATGGGCTTCTTCTATAGAAATAGTTCCTGCCTCTCGTTAAATAGTAGAAAGCAGATCGTTCAGTCGATGTTCCCATCAGTCCTAGACTATGGTGACGTCATCTATATGAACGCAGCTGCCACTTCATTAAAGCCGTCAGATGCAGTTTATCATAGCGCACTGCGCTTTATTACGGCAAAAATTGTAGTACTGTACTCCTCACTGCATTCTCTACCAGAAAGTTGGTTTGTGGTAGGTTTGGTTTGTGGTTTGATGTCACGTAGGTTGATACATTGCTATGTTTTAATTTGTAAAGCCCTTTTACTCTACTTAACATTATTACTAACTTTAGACATAAGAGTTACCACACCTGGTCTCAGGGAAGTCTAACTCTGGAAATTCCTTAGGTCTCTACTGCGTTAGGTAAATGAGCTATTAGTTTTATTAAACCATATTTGTGGAACAATCTTCAAAATATTCTTAAATTTGATGTTTTGGTGCGGTGTAGGGAATTTCAGAAAGCTGATTGAGGACATTAATACGGATGAATGTGTTTATTTTTTATGACTGTGTTTTTCTTTCTGCTGCGTTTAAAAAATATATATATTAATCTTTAAAAAGACCTTGGTCTCAGTATGACTCCCTGGTAAAATAAAGGTTCAATAAATATAATAAATAAATAGTCATTGAACACTGGTCATTTTAATAATGTTGACATACTTTATACACTGAGTACACAAAACATTAAGAACACCTGCTCTTTCCATGACATAGGTGACCAGGTGAATCTAGGTGAAATCTATGATCCCTTATTGATGTCACTTGTTAAGTCCACTTCAATCAGTGTAGATGAAGGGGAGGAGACAGGTTAAAGAAAGATGTTTAAGCCTTGAGACAACAATGGCCTTGAGACATGGATTGTGTATGTGTGTCATTCAGAGGGTGAATGGGCAAGACAACGGGGTATGGTAGTAGGTGCCACCGGTTTGAGTGTCAAGAACCTTGAATACTAATGGGTTTATATTTTCAACACCTAAGCAGCCCTCTCATATCATCAGTTTTTCAATAACCCGCTTTACAGAGTGGAATACCTTCAAAAACTAATATTGGACAACTTATAGACCAGCCACACTCAAAGGCGGACCGCGATCTGGATCCGGATCCAGAACGGGGTCAATACGGGCCGCGGATCCCGACTTATATATTTTTAAATTTAAAAACACAGTCAGGCTTTCAATTTATTTCAGTTGAGAGTTGTAATAGTAGAATGCACAAGGTTCAATTTAGACAATGTGGTAGTACAGTTTTCCTTGTTATAACATTCACTGACAGATCTTAGAGAACTATTTAAAATGTGGTAGTACAGTTTTCCTCGTTATGTCATTCACTGACAGATCTTAGAGAACTATTTAAAATGTGGTAGTACAGTTTTCCTCGTTATGTCATTCACTGACAGATCTTAGAGAACTATTTAAAATGTGGTAGTACAGTTTTCCTTGTTATGTCATTCACTGACAGATCTCAGAGAACTATTTAAAATGTGGTAGTACAGTTTTCCTCGTTATGTCATTCACTGACAGATCTTAGAGAACTATTTAAAATGTGGTAGTACAGTTTTCCTCGTTATGTCATTCACTGACAGATCTTAGAGAACTATTTAAAATGTGGTAGTACAGTTTTCCTCGTTATGTCATTCACTGACAGATCTTAGAGAACTATTTAAAATGTGGTAGTACAGTTTTCCTCGTTATGTCATTCACTGACAGATCTTAGAGAACTATTTAAAATGTGGTAGTACAGTTTTCCTCGTTATGTCATTCACTGACAGATCTTAGAGAACTATTTAAAATGTGGTAGTACAGTTTTCCTCGTTATATCATTCACTGACAGATCTTAGAGAACTATTTAAAATGTGGTAGTACAGTTTTCCTCGTTATGTCATTCACTGACAGATCTTAGAGAACTTTTTAAAATGTCCAGCTGATCAACTAGCCCATGCTAGATACCAGCTGTCTAGGTCTTGTAGTTATTACGGGCCCATTGGGGCCTCGACCCCCAGGGGGCCCACATTGATTTTGTTGACTCACTAAGGTATCATAAGACATGGCAAAATGTGTAGAATCGCAGGAAATTAGCTTTAAACTGTTAAATGTTCTCTCTGCCCAATGGCAAAATGTGTAGAATTGCAGGAAATTATCTGCAAAATGTTCTTTCTGCCAATAAGAGGGGTCTTTTACTTCTCTTGTGTCAGTTACTATTTGTCTTTTTATTAGTTATTTGTACCTCTGCATAGTTGGGAAGGGCTTGTAAGCAAGCATTTCACGGTAAAGTCTACACCCGTTGTATTTGCCGCATGTGACAAATGTAATTTGATTTGAACAGTTTGAGGTCGCATCGGTCACAAGTTTGGGGTTTGTGACTACGCCGATAATGACAATATCCATCCGGACTGTTGCTACCTAGAAAATGTGTGTGACGGGTAGTTGAGTGCCCCTGTTATAGACTTTCATAAACTAATATTGAACAGGTTATAAACTTTCATAAATTAATATTGAACAGGTTGCAAACTTTCATAAACTAATATTGAACAGGTTATAAACGTTCATAAACTAATATTGTTCAGGTTAAAGACTTACTCTATAAACTGTAATACTGAACAGGTTATACACTGTAATATCTAACTCGTTATAGAAAAAGTATAATATTGATCATGTTATAAATGTGAATATTGAACATGCTATAAAATCCCATAAACCCCTGTGTTATTGATCAGCAGAGTGAATACACAGGCAGACAGCTGGCAAAGAGATCCAGGAGGAGTGTTATCAGTTTTCAATAACAAACATTTTGAAAATGTTTCCTGTTGTTATTATTAATCAGGTTATAGACTTGTATAAATTGTCATATTGAACAGATTATAAACTGTATTTTAGAAACAGCATATAGACTTTCTTAAATTGTATTATCAAACCGGTTACATAGTGTAATATTTAACACTTTATAACTTTAATATTGAACATGTTATAAACTGTGATAAATTGTTATATAGAACAGATGATATATGTTGAACCCGTTATAAACACTTCTAAACTGCAATAATTGGTTTCCTATTGTAAAGTGCCGATCAGCAGAGTAATGTGTTCTCACCAGCAGTGACAAACAGGCAGATGATTAGCCCAGAGATCCAGGAGCGGCTAATGCTGGTTATGGTCATGATGATGATCGTCTAGGTCCAGGTATCTCTCTCTCTACGATCCTTAGTCCTGATCCACTCACTGGTGGATGTACCTCTCTGTCAGACTGGTGTACTGTACTCTACACACACCTGAACTCTACACACACCTCTGGCTCCCCCAGGTCTGAATGGCAGGGTTTAGCCTTGGGGTGTCGTGTCCAGTATGAGTCTGTCTAACCCTTGGACCCATTAATGTGTGTGTGTGTGTGTGCGTGTGCGCGTGTGTGTGTGTGTGTGTTCTGACCTACCTGGGTCACGTAGCCGTTGTCATAAGGCGCGTAAGTGTCATAATTTTGCATAATACTTAATGGATTGGAACCAAAAGACTTGGGACAAGATGGGAAGATACTCAGAGCAATCTTGAACCATAAAATAACAAACACTGTTACCAATGCACACATCATCATCACCTCATTTATGTGATTATTGGGTTTTATGCTCTGACAATGGAGGAGTCAGTGACAGTCAGGCAATGTAACTTGGTTGTGTCTTGTCAATGGTAGCATTGATGCAGGTTATCTGGGCTATTCTATCTTCTAACATGGTACTTATGAAAACACAAATATGAATGATTGAATCGGGAAGGGTGGGACAGTGGTCTATTTTGGTGACATCACCTTCGGATTCTGTGGCAACCGCCACACACACACACGCACGCACACACACACACACACACACACACAAACACACACACACACACACACACACACACACACACACACACACACACACACACACACACACACACACACACACACACACACACACACACACACACACACACACACACACACACCTATTGTGTCTCTTTGTAGACCCTGGTAGGTTTGTGTTTCCAGTAATCATTAAACTAATCCAGTAATAATTTAATGCTAAACCTTTGTGTAGAGTTACTGTATTACCTAACACAGACAACAGGAAATAAAGGCAAGTCATGTCTCTGCCAGTAAATTGTGGTACTACTTCCCTATATAGTTCACCAGTTTTGACCAGAGCATTATGGGCACTGGTCGAAAGCAGTGCACTGGAAAAAGGGTGCCATTTTGGACATAGTCTTTAGTGAGAATGTATGACTCAACAAAAATCTACCTGTATTATAATTGGTTTGAATGTTGAACTTAATAATGTTTTGAGATGCTGTTGTGTATCAAGCTAGCCTACTCTCTGAACCCAAAAGAGCCAAAGTCATGGGTTTGCTGACCAGTTGTTACTCTAGATTTTCCCTTCACTAAGGTGATGTAACGAGCGGCAGCCATTTTGTGCCAGAAAGCACATCACGCTACACTTCACTTTATCTAACATTTATCACACCGGTATGTCAAGGCTTCATTCAGATCGTTCAAGGCAGTTTAATAGGTTTATACTTACTTTTATAATTACTATCTGTCTCTCTGACACTTAAACTGAAGAAGACATTTTTGGTTTAGACCTGGGAACTCAGTGCGTGCGCTGATTCCAGGTGCACCAGACACAAAAAATATGAACTGGAGGAAGGTGGCATCAAGATGTGTGACCTGTTGCCACAAGAAAAGGGCAAACAGTGAAGAACAAACACCATTGTAAATATAACCCATATTTATGTTTATTTATTTTCCCTTTTGTACTTTAACTATTTGCACATTGTTATAGCACTGTTTATAGCCATAATATGACATTTGAAATGTCTCTATTCTTTTGGAACTTTTGTGAGTGTAATGTTTATTGTAAAAAAATATATGTTTATTTCACTTTTGTTTATTATCTATTTCACTTGCTTTGGCAATGTAAACACACGTTTTCCATGCCAATAAATCCCCTTGAATTGAGAGGAGCAGTGGGACTTCTCGCGAGACTTCCTCTGAGTAGCCTACTACTTTTCATTTTTTTCTCATTCGTGGAGCGCTTTATCAGCGGCGGTCTCCCCCGTCGTCCTAGCAGCATAGTAAGGGTCACTACCCCCACTCAATACAGAGAGAGAGAGAGAGACGGGCACATTAAACAAACACCTAGGGCTGACAGAACAGCGAAGACCGTAATTAAACCGCGCGTCTTTGCTCCCCGACTACAAAACCCTCCCTCACCCCCTAACTGTGCTGAGGACACTGGGTTTAACGTCGTCTAAATAGGTTTGACAGTGCGAGGAGGGTCGCTTGTCTCCCAGGGGATCCTGCGAAGCAGCGTCCTTAGCCGGGTTGGACCCACTAGGCTACTAACTAGCCAGGTAAGGTAAAACGCATACCATGAGCCCAGTGGTGCGCTCGGTTCGGCTCGAACTCCGTGCGTGCAGCAGCAGCTGCTGTCTGTCCTTTTATAGACATTTTGCTGGAAATGACACGATCTAGCCTCGCGCCTCTGTCATTCTCGTCGGTGAGTGAAATAGAATTGGAACATTCGAATGTGGGATATTCATTCACCCCGGCAACATGATCATGCAATTGGATATGGTGGGAAAGAGAGCGAGAGAGGTGGGAGGGAGAGAGGGGGTGACTGTGCGTGAGTGTGGTGGGGTATAGCTACTGTGCTGTCGTCGTTCTGTGTGTGACGCGCCTTCCATGGTGAGACCACTGAGCGAGACACGTGTGTTTGTTGGCGTTCCTCTCCTCGCACACATCTGTTTGGTTCATACATTGCCGATGTCTCGTCTGTTGTGTTTGTAATAGATTTTATAGACAGTGGGCGTCGTGTTTGTTACATGAACACTGGATGCGAAACGCAACATACAGGATTATATAGCTAGGCTTATTATTATGTTGCAAATGCAATTGTGTCAAATCGGTGCGTTGAGCAACACGGAATATGTAGGCCAAATCAGTGTTTATTGTAGGCCTGCTATTAATATTACTACTATTATTATTATTAGGCCTATTATCTTTCATTGTCCATTAGCTCATGACTGTCTCCTTCCATGTCTTTCCGTTTAATAGCTTCATTGGGCTTACCATGGCAACCAATTTCATAGTCTAGCCTGATGGCTGTGATCCTGTGCCATGTTGGAAAGATCAGGACAGACAGACATTTCCTGGCCATGTCAGGAATGTCTGATGTATGTTTACCTCTGCTGGCAGTGACATAACACACACACAGCAGCAGGGTAATGTAGCTGGGTTACCAGGACTCTACCTGGAGTGTGTGTGTGTGTGTGTGTGTGTGTGTGTGTGTGTGTGTGTGTGTGTGTGTGTGTGTGTGTGTGTGTGTGTGTGTGTGTGTGTGTGTGTGTGTGTGTGTGTGTGTGTGTGTGTGTTGCTCCTTGATGTTGCATAATGTCTGTCTATGGTGCTACTGTCACAACAAGATGGCTTGGTTTGCTGCTATAACGCCATATCATCTACAGACTATAGGCTATATGTCTAATCTACATGTTACAAGATATAGGCTACTCCATAGAGATAGATTGATAGATAGGCCTAGATTGATGGAAAGATATGTGCTCTATAATTAGATTAAAAGCAGGAGGGTGGCGTCTTGTGAGTGGCGCGTGGGCACACAGAGAGCGAGAGAGAGAGAGAGAGGCACACGTAAAGTCTTTTGACTAAAACAAAGTCTTGTTTACCTCGACTACCACCTGGACGCCTTTACTACGCACACGCCTTCCTACGCACTTCTCAGTAGTTGTTATTATTATCTTATGCAGGTGCATAACAGGCTTTGCAGGCGTGGTTCACTTGCACGCGCCGAATACATTTAATCCATCCGCTGAAAAACCTTTGCCGGCCAACAGATTTTCTCGTGGCGTTTTCAATCAATAGGGTTTTCAACACATTTATCTAAATCCATCCCTTTAAATGTGGTGTACCTTTTTAATTGGAATGTTCTCGACAGACACAAGAACGTATGGAGAGAACGATCAAGAATATTATGGACAATGAAAAAAAGCCATGTAAATACAAGCATATTTGTCTCCTTTTCAGTGATAATTGGTAGATTTAAAAATACTCTGATCTTGTATATTATTTAGGGTTAGGAATGTATTTTTGAATAATAAAAACAACAGGGTTAGAGAGCCTTTATGCACACAATATATTGGCGAATCAAAAATAGTGGTTTGATTCATCCTGAAAGTTGCCAATCGATTGTTCAATCCATGAAATATACAAAACAACAAAAACGAACGTGAACGCTATAAACAACGAGTGCAGACATGCAACATCACATAGACAATAACCCACCAACCAAACTGGAAAATGGCAACCTAAATAGGATCCCCAATCAGAGACAACGATAAACAGCTGCCTCTGATTGGGAACCAATCCAGGCCACCATAGACCTACATAATGCCTAGACTACACACACACACCTAGACTACACACACACATCTAGACATACCAAAACCCTAGACAAGACAAAAACACACATACCACCCTCGTCACACCCTGACCTAACCAAAATAATAAAGAAAACAAAGATAACTAAGGTCAGGGCGTGACAAGTCAAATTTATAATCTAGTAATGGAATGATGCAAAATGTAAGGAAACAAACACTAAAGTGACAGTTATAAATGTAAGGAAACTAACACTAAAGTGAGTTATAAATGTATGGAAACTCACACTAAAGTGACAGTTATAAATGTAAGGAAACTAACACTAAAGTGACAGTTATAAATGTAAGGAAACTAACACTAAAGTGACAGTTATAAATGTAAGGAAACTAACACTAAAGTGACAGTTATAAATGTAAGGAAACTAACACTAAAGTGAGTTATAAATGTATGGAAACTCACACTAAAGTGACAGTTATAAATGTAAGGAAACTAACACTAAAGTGAGTTATAAATGTATGGAAACTCACACTAAAGTGACAGTTATAAATGTAAGGAAACTAACACTAAAGTGACAGTTATAAATGTAAGGAAACTAACACTAAAGTGACAATTATAATTGTGAGGAAACTAACACTAAAGTGACAGTTATAGATGTATGGAAACTAACACTAAAGTGACAGTTATAAATGTAAGGAAACTAACACTAAAGTGACAGTTATAAATGTGAGGAAACTAACACTAAAGTGACAGTTATAAATGTGAGGAAACTAACACTAAAGTGACAGTTATAAATGTAAGGAAACTAACACTAAAGTGAGTTATAAATGTATGGAAACAAACACTAAAGTGACAGTTATAAATGTAAGGAAACTAACACTAAAGTGAGTTATAAATGTAAGGAAACTAACACTAAAGTGAGTTATAAATGTATGGAAACAAACACTAAAGTGACAGTTATAAATGTAAGGAAACTAACACTAAAGTGAGTTATAAATGTAAGGAAACTAACACTAAAGTGACAGTTATAAATGTAAGGAAACTAACACTAAAGTGACAGTTATAAATGTGAGGAAACTCACACTAAAGTGACAGTTATAAATGTAAGGAAACTAACACTAAAGTGACAGTTATAAATGTAAGGAAACTAACACTAAAGTGACAGTTATAATTGTGAGGAAACTAACACTAAAGTGACAGTTATAGATGTATGGAAACTAACACTAAAGTGACAGTTATAAATGTAAGGAAACTAACACTAAAGTGACAGTTATAAATGTGAGGAAACTAACACTAAAGTGACAGTTATAAATGTAAGGAAACTAACACTAAAGTGACAGTTATAAATGTAAGGAAACTAACACTAAAGTGACAGTTATAAATGTGAGGAAACTAACACTAAAGTGACAGTTATAAATGTAAGGAAACTAACACTAAAGTGACAGTTATAAATGTAAGGAAACTAACACTAAAGTGACAGTTATAAATGTATGGATCTAACACTAAAGTGACAGTTATAAATGTATGGATCTAACACTAAAGTGACAGTTATAAATGTAAGGAAAATAACACTAAAGTGACAGTTATAAATGTAAGGAAACTAAGACTAAAGTGACAGTTATAAATGTATGGATCTAACACTAAAGTGACAGTTATAAATGTAAGGAAAATAACACTAAAGTGACAGTTATAAATGTATGGATCTAACACTAAAGTGATAGTTATAAATGTAAGGAAACTAACACTAAAGTGACAGTTATAAATGTATGGAAACTAACACTAAAGTGACAGTTATAAATGTATGGATCTAACACTAAAGTGACAGTTATAAATGTAAGGAAACTAACAGTAAAGTGACAGTTATAAATGTAAGGAAACTAACACTAAAGTGACAGTTATAATTGTGAGGAAACTAACACTAATGTGACAGTTATAAATGTATGGATCTAACACTAAAGTGACAGTTATAAATGTATGGATCTAACACTAAAGTGACAGTTATAGATGTATGGAAACTAACACTAAAGTGACAGTTATAAATGTAAGGAAACTAACACTAAAGTGACAGTTATAAATGTAAGGAAACTAACACTAAAGTGACAGTTATAAATGTAAGGAAACTAACACTAAAGTGACAGTTATAAATGTATGGATCTAACACTAAAGTGACAGTTATAAATGTAAGGAAACTAACACTAAAGTGACAGTTATAAATGTAAGGAAACTAACACTAAAGTGACAGTTATAAATGTAAGGAAACTAACACTAAAGTGACAGTTATAAATGTAAGGAAACTAACACTTAAGTGACAGTTATAAATGTAAGGAAACTAACACTAAAGTGACAGTTATAAATGTATGGATCTAACACTAAAGTGACAGTTATAAATGTAAGGAAACTAACACTAAAGTGACAGTTATAAATGTGAGGAAACTAACACTAAAGTGACAGTTATAAATGTAAGGAAACTAACACTAAAGTGACAGTTATAAATGTAAGGAAACTAACACTAAAGTGACAGTTATAAATGTGAGGAAACTAACACTAAAGTGACAGTTATAAATGTAAGGAAACTAACACTAAAGTGACAGTTATAAATGTAAGGAAACTAACACTAAAGTGACAGTTATAAATGTATGGATCTAACACTAAAGTGACAGTTATAAATGTAAGGAAACTAACACTAAAGTGACAGTTATAAATGTAAGGAAACTAACACTAAAGTGACAGTTATAAATGTAAGGAAACTAACACTAAAGTGACAGTTATAAATGTAAGGAAACTAACACTAAAGTGACAGTTATAAATGTAAGGAAACTAACACTAAAGTGACAGTTATAAATGTAAGGAAACTAACACTAAAGTGACAGTTATAAATGTAAGGAAACTAACACTAAAGTGACAGTTATAAATGTAAGGAAACTAACACTAAAGTGACAGTTATAAATGTAAGGAAACTAACACTAAAGTGACAGTTATAAATGTAAGGAAACTAACACTAAAGTGACAGTTATAAATGTAAGGAAACTAACACTAAAGTGACAGTTATAAATGTGAGGAAACTAACACTAAAGTGACAGTTATAAATGTAAGGAAACTAACACTAAAGTGACAGTTATAAATGTAAGGAAACTAACACTAAAGTGACAGTTATAAATGTAAGGAAACTAACACTAAAGTGACAGCTATAATTGTGAGGAAACTAACACTAAAGTGACAGTTATAAATGTAAGGAAAGTAACACTAAAGTGACAGTTATAAATGTAAGGAAACTAACACTAAAGTGACAGTTATAAATGTAAGGAAACTAATACTAAAGTGACAGTTATAAATGTGAGGAAACTAACACTAAAGTGACAGTTATAAATGTAAGGAAACTAACACTAAAGTGACAGTTATAAATGTAAGGAAACTAACACTAAAGTGACAGTTATAATTGTGAGGAAACTAACACTAAAGTGACAGTTATAAATGTATGGATCTAACACTAAAGTGACAGTTATAAATGTATGGATCTAACACTAAAGTGACAGTTATAGATGTATGGAAACTAACACTAAAGTGACAGTTATAAATGTAAGGAAACTAACACTAAAGTGACAGTTATAAATGTAAGGAAACTAACACTAAAGTGACAGTTATAAATGTAAGGAAACTAACACTAAAGTGACAGTTATAAATGTATGGATCTAACACTAAAGTGACAGTTATAAATGTAAGGAAACTAACACTAAAGTGACAGTTATAAACGTAAGGAAACTAACACTAAAGTGACAGTTATAAATGTAAGGAAACTAACACTAAAGTGACAGTTATAAATGTAAGGAAACTAACACTAAAGTGACAGTTATAAATGTAAGGAAACTAACACTAAAGTGACAGTTATAAATGTAAGGAAACTAACACTAAAGTGACAGTTATAAATGTAAGGAAACTAACACTTAAGTGACAGTTATAAATGTAAGGAAACTAACACTAAAGTGACAGTTATAAATGTAAGGAAACTAACACTAAAGTGACAGTTATAAATGTAAGGAAACTAACACTAAAGTGACAGTTATAAATGTAAGGAAACTAACACTAAAGTGACAGTTATAAATGTGAGGAAACTAACACTAAAGTGACAGTTATAAATGTAAGGAAACTAACACTAAAGTGACAGTTATAAATGTAAGGAAACTAACACTAAAGTGACAGTTATAAATGTGAGGAAACTAACACTAAAGTGACAGTTATAATTGTGAGGAAACTAACACTAAAGTGACAGTTATAAATGTAAGGAAACTAACACTAAAGTGACAGTTATAAATGTAAGGAAACTAACACTAAAGTGACAGTTATAAATGTAAGGAAACTAACACTAAAGTGACAGTTATAAATGTGAGGAAACTAACACTAAAGTGACAGTTATAATTGTGAGGAAACTAACACTAAAGTGACAGTTATAAATGTAAGGAAACTAACACTAAAGTGACAGTTATAAATGTGAGGAAACTAACACTAAAGTGACAGTTATAAATGTGAGGAAACTAACACTAAAGTGACAGTTATAATTGTGAGGAAACTAACACTAAAGTGACAGTTATAAATGTATGGAAACTAACACTAAAGTGACAGTTATAATTGTAAGGAAACTAACACTAAAGTGACAGTTATAAATGTAAGGAAACTAACACTAAAGTGACAGTTATAATTGTGAGGAAACTAACACTAAAGTGACAGTTATAAATGTAAGGAAACTAACACTAAAGTGACAGTTATAAATGTATGGAAACTAACACTAAAGTGACAGTTATAATTGTGAGGAAACTAACACTAAAGTGACAGTTATAAATGTAAGGAAACTAACACTAAAGTGACAGTTATAAATGTAAGGAAACTAACACTAAAGTGACAGTTATAAATGTATGGATCTAACACTAAAGTGACAGTTATAAATGTGAGGAAACTAACACTAAAGTGACAGTTATAAATGTAAGGAAACTAACACTAAAGTGACAGTTATAAATGTAAGGAAACTAACACTAAAGTGACAGTTATAAATGTAAGGAAACTAACACTAAAGTGACAGTTATAAATGTGAGGAAACTAACACTAAAGTGACAGTTATAAATGTAAGGAAACTAACACTAAAGTGACAGTTATAAATGTATGGATCTAACACTAAAGTGACAGTTATAAATGTAAGGAAACTAACACTAAAGTGACAGTTATAAATGTATGGAAACTAACACTAAAGTGACAGTTATAAATGTGAGGAAACTAACACTAAAGTGACAGTTATAAATGTATGGAAACTAACACTAAAGTGACAGTTATAAATGTAAGGAAACTAACACTAAAGTGACAGTTATAAATGTATGGAAACTAACACTAAAGTGACAGTTATAAATGTAAGGAAACTAACACTAAAGTGACAGTTATAAATGTAAGGAAACTAACAGTAAAGTGACAGTTATAAATGTAAGGAAACTAACACTAAAAGTGACAGTTATAATTGTGAGGAAACTAACACTAATGTGACAGTTATAAATGTATGGAAACTAACACTAATGTGACAGTTATAAATGTATGGATCTAACACTAAAGTGACAGTTATAAATGTATGGATCTAACACTAAAGTGACAGTTATAAATGTATGGATCTAACACTAAAGTGACAGTTATAAATGTATGGATCTAACACTAAAGTGACAGTTATAAATGTATTGATCTAACACTAAAGTGACAGTTATAAATGTAAGGAAACTAACACTAAAGTGACAGTTATAAATGTAAGGAAACTAACACTAAAGTGACAGTTATAAATGTATGGATCTAACACTAAAGTGACAGTTATAAATGTATGGATCTAACACTAAAGTGACAGTTATAAATGTATGGAAACTAACACTAATGGGACAGTTATAAATGTATGGATCTAACACTAAAGTGACAGTTATAAATGTATGGATCTAACACTAAAGTGACAGTTATAAATGTATGGATCTAACACTAAAGTGACAGTTATAAATGTAAGGAAACTAACACTAAAGTGACAGTTATAAATGTAAGGAAACTAACACTAAAGTGACAGTTATAAATGTATGGAAACTAACACTAAAGTGACAGTTATAAATGTATGGATCTAACACTAAAGTGACAGTTATAGATGTAAGGAAACTAACACTAAAGTGACAGTTATAAATGTAAGGAAACTAACACTAAAGTGACAGTTATAATTGTGAGGAAACTAACACTAAAGTGACAGTTATAAATGTATGGAAACTAACACTAAAGTGACAATTATAAATGTATGGAAATTATGACAATTATAAATGTAAATGTATCCCAAACTAATTATGTTGCTATGGCAACCATACATCGCAAAACCTGAACAACAACCTACAACTTCACGTGTGTGTGTTTAGAGATCCTTGCGGCCGTATCAGCTGAGTTGGTCTGATTAATTTGACTCCTATAGTGTCATGTTTTCCTTCAATATTGAATATTGCTTTAAGTTATTTCCTTTCCCTTGTCTTTTTAAAGCCGACCTCACGCAGTCGCTTAGTAAATCCCTATCAAGCCCCTGTCTTTTTCCAAGCCTCCCTCTCTCTCTTTTTCCAAATATCTATATTTATCTTTCATTATTTCTTCCTCTTTTTCTCTTTCTCTTTATCTAGATCTGAGGGACTCCAGACAGAACAGAGTCCACAAACTTCTGACTACCTGAAACCAGAACCAGGAAGTAAACAACACAGAAAACAACAACATCATGAAGACCTCCATCGTCTTCCTCCTCCTCTCGCTCCTCGCCTCACTCTCTTGTTCCCAGAGCGACTCTCCGGAACTCATCGTGACAACGCGGGCAGGAAGCTTACGCGGCATCCGCCTACCGACGCCCGACAGGAGTCACGTGACTGCTTTCCTCGGCATCCCATTCGCCGAGCCCCCGCTGGGCAAGAAGCGCTTCCGTAAGGCGGAGCCCAAGAAGCCGTGGTCGGGAGTGTTCGACGCTAGCTCCTACCCCAACGCCTGCTATCAGTTCATTGACACCTCTTTCCCCGGGTTCCAAGGATCTGAGATGTGGAACCCGAACAGGTTTACATTTACTTTTACATTTTCCAGGGTTCTGAGATGTGGAACCCTAACTGGTTGATTGTTTAAGACATCCTCTTTGTGCGTCCCTTAATGCACTATATTCCCTATTTAGTGCACTACTTTTGACTAGGGCTCTTAGGACTCTGGTCAAAAGTAGTGCACTATGTAGGAAACGGGGCCATTTGGTTTTCATGTTATTTATTCTCTTTTACTTCCTTTCATTATTTTACTGTAAAGTGTGTTTTGTGATTTTCAATGGATTTTAAATAATACCAGTTGTGATGGTAGCTAGCAAGGCCACAATGTTCACTAAATCCAGTTTGATTTGATCTTATTCCAACAGGGAGATGAGTGAGGACTGCCTATACCTCAATGTCTGGGTCCCAACCTCCCCCAGACCTCACAACCTCACCGTAATGGTGTGGATCTACGGTGGAGGCTTCTACAGGTAGGTAGCCCAGTGGGCTAAGCAGATGGCCCTGCAACTGGAGGGTTTGATCTGGCAACTACAGGGCTTCTGAGTTCACATCCTAACAACAATCCCTTAACTACAATTGTGCCCTTGTGCAAGGCACAACATGCTCTCCATCCAGGGGTGCTTGGTGTGTGTGATATCTGATTGATAAATGAACAAAAGACAACGTGCTCTCTATCCAGAGACAAGTTCCATTGTTCCATGTAACATATGGGCAATAATGGTATATTGTTTTGTATTGTTCTATAGTGGCTCCTCGTCCCTGGATGTGTATGATGGACGTTACCTGGCCCACTCTGAGAAGGTGGTGGTGGTGTCCATGAACTACCGTGTCGGGGCCTTTGGTTTCCTGGCTCTTCCTGGCTCTTCGGAGGCCCCTGGGAATGTGGGGCTCCTAGACCAACGCATGGCCCTCCAGTGGGTCCAGGATAACATACATATGTTTGGGGGCAACCACAAGCAGGTAATGATAACAAAGAGTTTGTGTGTGTGTGTGTGTGTGTGTGTGTGTGTGTGTGTGTGTGTGTGTGTGTGTGTGTGTGTGTGTGTGTGTGTGTGTGTGTGTGTGTGTGTGTGTGTGTGTGTGTGTGTGTGTGTGTGTGTGTGTGTGTGTGTGTGTGTGTGTGCGTTCATGCCTGCGTGCTTGGGAGATGTTCTCTACAAATTCAATATTAATATTATGAACTACTACTACTCGTAGGTGACCATATTTGGGGAGAGTGCAGGAGCGGTCTCTGTAGGTATACACCTCCTGTCCCCAGACAGCCGCCCCACCTTCACCCGAGCCATCCTCCAGAGTGGAGTCCCTAACTGTCCGTGGGCCACTGTTACGCCCGCTGAAGCCCAGCGGAGAGCTGCCATGTTGGGGAAACTGGTGGGCTGTCCCTCTGGGGGTAACGACACAGAGCTGGTGGACTGTCTCCGTAACAAGCCCCCCCAGGACCTCATCGACCAGGAGTGGCAGGTCATTTACGTTGACGTTTTACGTACATTTTTACATCTTACGGAAAGTTTGAAATTCATGTTTACCTTTTTATATTTCCGTTTTATGCAAAGCTTAACATTTTGTATAAAGCTTTGCATTTATGTTTACCTTTATGTGTATATATGTTTATTTTACTTTAAAATGTTTGTTTATGTGTGCATTTACACTTAATTTTACATTTATATTTTACATATGTGAGGAATTTGTTCTAAATTAGACTAAATAGAGAAATAAACAGTCGAGGTTTTGTGTTGACATTTATATTTGATCATGAACAAGTAGTACAGTTCTAGTGAATAGGGTCCCTATGGTTTATTTGATATTATTTACCTTTTTTTCCCAGGTCATGCCATGGTCGGCCATCTTCCGTTTCTCCTTCGTGCCGGTCATCGATGGCGTGGTCCTTCCTGACAACCCAGAGGCCATGTTGTCATCAGGCAACATCAAAGACACCCAAATCTTGCTGGGAGTCAACCAGGACGAGGGCTCCTTCTTCCTCCTCTACGGAGCCCCCGGCTTCAGCAAGGTGTGTGTGTGTGTGTGTGTGTGTGTGTGTGTGTGTGTGTGTGTGTGTGTGTGTGTGTGTGTGTGTGTGTGTGTGTGTGTGTGTGTGTGTGTGTGTGTGTGTGTGTGTGTGTGTGTGTGTTAGGGCCATGACGATACCAGTATCTCGATATTCCTTAGTATCGTTTCAAGGAACAAAACACGAAGCGGATTTCACTTCTTTAGGAAAACAGCCCTAATGTTGGAAACAACCATCATTATGTTGTCATCCAGAGTCGCATGTATTTATTTTCCAAGCTATATGTTACATACAGAACAACATACATACAATATGTTACATACAGAACAATATACATACATACAATATGTTACATACAGAACCATATACATACATACAATATGTTACATACAGAACAATATACATACATACAATATGTTACATACAGAACAATATACATACATACAATATGTTATATACAGAACAATATACATACATACAATATGTTATATACATACATACAATATGTTATATACAGAAGATTTATAGGACCAAAGAGTTTGATCTGCTTCATGTTTTCATTTTTGCCATGGAACAAATATTTTGATGCTGGTATCGTCACAGCCCTAGTGTGTGTGTGTGTGTGTGCGTTCCAATGACACTAATGCAATTACACCCTAATATTTCATTGGCCCTCCATAGGACAACGAGTCATTGATCTCCCGTGAGGACTTCCTGGAGAGCGTGAAGCTGAGTGTCCCGCACGCCAACGAAATCGGCCAGGAGGCTGTGGTGCTGCAGGTAGGTGGACCAGCAGGATAAGGAGGTGGACCTGTAGCCAAAAGGTTGCTGGTTGGAAACCCAGGTTAAGCCGTGCTCTGAAAAAAAGCGGTAATTGATCTGGCACCTTGAGGGTTGCTGGATGTATGTGATTAGTGAATTAAGTAGTCTAATAAAGTTGCTTTGTATGAAGGTCCCCGGTTTGAATACCAGTCTAATAAAGTTGCTTTGTATGAAGGTCCCCGGTTTGAATACCAGTCTAATAAAGTTGCTTTGTATGAAGGTCCCCGGTTTGAATACCAGTCTAATAAAGTTGCTTTGTATGAAGGTCCCCGGTTTGAATACCAGTCTAATAAAGTTGCTTTGTATGAAGGTCCCCGGTTTGAATACCAGTCTAATAAAGTTGCTTTGTATGAAGGTCCCTGGTTTGAATACCAGTCTAATAAAGTTGCTTTGTATGAAGGTCCCCGGTTTGAATACCAGTCTAATAAAGTTGCTTTGTATGAAGGTCCCCGGTTTGAATACCAGTCTAATAAAGTTGCTTTGTATGAAGGTCCCCGGTTTGAATACCAGTCTAATAAAGTTGCTTTGTATGAAGGTCCCCGGTTTGAATACCAGTCTAATAAAGTTGCTTTGTATGAAGGTCCCTGGTTTGAATACCAGTCTAATAAAGTTGCTTTGTATGAAGGTCCCTGGTTTGAATACCAGTCTAATAAAGTTGCTTTGTATGAAGGTCCCCGGTTTGAATACCAGTCTAATAAAGTTGTGTTGTATGAAGGTCCCCGGTTTGAATACCAGTCTAATAAAGTTGCTTTGTATGAAGGTCCCCGCTTTGAGTACCAGTCTAATAAAGTTTTGTGTTACAGTACACTGACTGGTTCGATGAGAACAATGGGGTGAAGAACCGAGACTCCCTGGATGACGTGGTCGGAGACCATAATGTCATCTGCCCTCTGCAGCACTTTGCCAGGACCTACTCCCAGCTCCACTCTAACCTGGGTGCCAACAATGGACAACAGGCGGGCAACGCTGGGGCCATGACCAAGGACGGGAACTCACAAAGTAAGAATTGTTCATGAATGTTTTTTCAAATATGTTATTTAATGTCTGGTTGGTTTTTAAAGTAACTGTTCAGTGAAAATCTTACTTTTAAAAGTTCAAATTCTGTTAACTCATACCCAAATAATGTCGTTGGCTCATCCTATAGTCCTATTTCTGGCAAAGCAAAAATGTGAGAATTTTTGAATTTTTTTGAACCCTCAACTACTCGCATTAATATTTTTGATACCGGCTTGATTTAAGGTGACCACGCCCCCGAGTACAGTAATCCCATGTAATTAGACTAGATTTGGCGTCATCCTAAGCAAACCACTGACACTTTTATGTCATTTCAATAAACGTTTTCAGCAGCGTCACACGTTGTTATTCACATACTTGACTGTCACAACAACAAATTATTTGCATGATACGTATGCTGCCACTCTGTGTTACTGACAGTAAAGCTGTCACATTATACTGACCTGTTAACACTGACAGTAAAGCTGTCGTATTATACTGACCTGCTAACACTGACAGTAAAGCTGTGGTATTATACTGACCTGTTAACACTGACAGTAAAGCTGTCACATTATACTGACCTGTTAACACTGACAGTAAAGCTGTCACATTATACTGACCTGCTAACACTGACAGTAAAGCTGTCACATTATACTGACCTGTTAACACTGACAGTAAAGCTGTCACATTATACTGGCCTGCTAACACTGACAGTAAAGCTGTCACATTATACTGACCTGCTAACACTGACAGTAAAGCTGTCACATTATACTGACCTGTTAACACTGACAGTAAAGCTGTCACATTATACTGACCTGCTAACACTGACAGTAAAGCTGTCACATTATACTGACCTGTTAACACTGACAGTAAAGCTGTGGTTTTATACTGACCTGTTAACACTGACAGTAAAGCTGTCACATTATACTGACCTGCTAACACTGACAGTAAAGCTGTCACATTATACTGACCTGCTAACACTGACAGTAAAGCTGTCACATTATACTGACCTGTTAACACTGACAGTAAAGCTGTCACATTATACTGACCTGCTAACACTGACAGTAAAGCTGTGGTATTATACTGACCTGTTAACACTGACAGTAAAGCTGTCACATTATACTGACCTGCTAACACTGACAGTAAAGCAGTAAAGTAAAACATT
Source organism: Salvelinus alpinus (assembly GCF_045679555.1). NCBI lineage: Eukaryota > Metazoa > Chordata > Actinopteri > Salmoniformes > Salmonidae > Salvelinus > Salvelinus alpinus. The sequence goes on from NC_092116.1 coordinate 24,521,101, forward strand.
ATACTGACCTGCTAACACTGACAGTAAAGCTGTCACATTATACTGACCTGCTAACACTGACAGTAAAGCTGTCACATTATACTGACCTGTTAACACTGACAGTAAAGCTGTCACATTATACTGACCTGCTAACACTGACAGTAAAGCTGTCACATTATACTGACCTGTTAACACTGACAGTAAAGCTGTGGTATTATACTGACCTGTTAACACTGACAGTAAAGCTGTCACATTATACTGGCCTGCTAACACTGACAGTAAAGCTGTCACATTATACTGACCTGCTAACACTGACAGTAAAGCTGTCACATTATACTGACCTGTTAACACTGACAGTAAAGCTGTCACATTATACTGACCTGCTAACACTGACAGTAAAGCTGTCACATTATACTGACCTGTTAACACTGACAGTAAAGCTGTCACATTATACTGACCTGCTAACACTGACAGTAAAGCTGTCACATTATACTGACCTGTTAACACTGACAGTAAAGCTGTCACATTATACTGACCTGTTAACACTGACAGTAAAGCTGTCACATTATACTGACCTGCTAACACTGACAGTAAAGCTGTGGTTTTATACTGACCTGTTAACACTGACAGTAAAGCTGTCACATTATACTGACCTGCTAACACTGACAGTAAAGCTGTGGTTTTATACTGACCTGTTAACACTGACAGTAAAGCTGTCACATTATACTGACCTGCTAACATTGACAGTAAAGCTGTCACATTATACTGACCTGCTAACACTGACAGTAAAGCTGTCACATTATACTGACCTGTTAACACTGACAGTAAAGCTGTCACATTATACTGACCTGTTAACACTGACAGTAAAGCTGTCACATTATACTGACCTGCTAACACTGACAGTAAAGCTGTCACATTATACTGACCTGTTAACACTGACAGTAAAGCTGTGGTATTATACTGACCTGCTAACATTGACAGTAAAGCTGTCACATTATACTGACCTGTTAACACTGACAGTAAAGCTGTGGTATTATACTGACCTGTTAACACTGACAGTAAAGCTGTCACATTATACTGACCTGTTAACACTGACAGTAAAGCTGTCACATTATACTGACCTGTTAACACTGACAGTAAAGCTGTCACATTATACTGGCTTGCTAACACTGACAGTAAAGCTGTCACATTATACTGACCTGCTAACACTGACAGTAAAGCTGTCACATTATACTGACCTGTTAACACTGACAGTAAAGCTGTCACATTATACTGGCTTGCTAACACTGACAGTAAAGCTGTCACATTATACTGACCTGCTAACACTGACAGTAAAGCTGTCACATTATACTGACCTGTTAACACTGACAGTAAAGCTGTCACATTATACTGACCTGTTAACACTGACAGTAAAGCTGTCACATTATACTGGCCTGCTAACACTGACAGTAAAGCTGTCACATTATACTGGCTTGCTAACACTGACAGTAAAGCTGTGGTATTATACTGACCTGTTAACATTGACAGTAAAGCTGTCACATTATACTGACCTGTTAACACTGACAGTAAAGCTGTGGTATTATACTGACCTGTTAACACTGACAGTAACGCTGTCACATTATACTGACCTGTTAACACTGACAGTAAAGCTGTCACATTATACTGACCTGTTAACACTGACAGTAAAGCTGTCACATTATACTGGCTTGCTAACACTGACAGTAAAGCTGTCACATTATACTGACCTGTTAACACTGACAGTAAAGCTGTCACATTATACTGACCTGTTAACACTGACAGTAAAGCTGTCACATTATACTGACCTGCTAACACTGACAGTAAAGCTGTCACATTATACTGACCTGTTAACACTGACAGTAAAGCTGTGGTATTATACTGACCTGCTAACATTGACAGTAAAGCTGTCACATTATACTGACCTGTTAACACTGACAGTAAAGCTGTGGTATTATACTGACCTGTTAACACTGACAGTAAAGCTGTCACATTATACTGACCTGTTAACACTGACAGTAAAGCTGTCACATTATACTGACCTGTTAACACTGACAGTAAAGCTGTCACATTATACTGGCTTGCTAACACTGACAGTAAAGCTGTCACATTATACTGACCTGTTAACACTGACAGTAAAGCTGTCACATTATACTGACCTGCTAACACTGACAGTAAAGCTGTGGTTTTATACTGACCTGTTAACACTGACAGTAAAGCTGTCACATTATACTGACCTGCTAACATTGACAGTAAAGCTGTCACATTATACTGACCTGCTAACACTGACAGTAAAGCTGTCACATTATACTGACCTGTTAACACTGACAGTAAAGCTGTCACATTATACTGACCTGTTAACACTGACAGTAAAGCTGTCACATTATACTGACCTGCTAACACTGACAGTAAAGCTGTCACATTATACTGACCTGTTAACACTGACAGTAAAGCTGTGGTATTATACTGACCTGCTAACATTGACAGTAAAGCTGTCACATTATACTGACCTGTTAACACTGACAGTAAAGCTGTGGTATTATACTGACCTGTTAACACTGACAGTAAAGCTGTCACATTATACTGACCTGTTAACACTGACAGTAAAGCTGTCACATTATACTGACCTGTTAACACTGACAGTAAAGCTGTCACATTATACTGGCTTGCTAACACTGACAGTAAAGCTGTCACATTATACTGACCTGCTAACACTGACAGTAAAGCTGTCACATTATACTGACCTGTTAACACTGACAGTAAAGCTGTCACATTATACTGGCTTGCTAACACTGACAGTAAAGCTGTCACATTATACTGACCTGCTAACACTGACAGTAAAGCTGTCACATTATACTGACCTGTTAACACTGACAGTAAAGCTGTCACATTATACTGACCTGTTAACACTGACAGTAAAGCTGTCACATTATACTGGCCTGCTAACACTGACAGTAAAGCTGTCACATTATACTGACCTGTTAACACTGACAGTAAAGCTGTCACATTATACTGACCTGTTAACACTGACAGTAAAGCTGTCACATTATACTGGCTTGCTAACACTGACAGTAAAGCTGTGGTATTATACTGACCTGTTAACATTGACAGTAAAGCTGTCACATTATACTGACCTGTTAACACTGACAGTAAAGCTGTGGTATTATACTGACCTGTTAACACTGACAGTAAAGCTGTCACATTATACTGACCTGTTAACACTGACAGTAAAGCTGTCACATTATACTGACCTGTTAACACTGACAGTAAAGCTGTCACATTATACTGGCTTGCTAACACTGACAGTAAAGCTGTCACATTATACTGACCTGTTAACACTGACAGTAAAGCTGTCACATTATACTGACCTGTTAACACTGACAGTAAAGCTGTCACATTATACTGACCTGTTAACACTGACAGTAAAGCTGTCACATTATACTGGCTTGCTAACACTGACAGTAAAGCTGTCACATTATACTGACCTGTTAACACTGACAGTAAAGCTGTCACATTATACTGACCTGCTAACACTGACAGTAAAGCTGTCACATTATACTGACCTGCTAACACTGACAGTAAAGCTGTCACATTATACTGACCTGCTAACACTGACAGTAAAGCTGTCACATTATACTGACCTGTTAACACTGACAGTAAAGCTGTCACATTATACTGACCTGTTAACACTGACAGTAAAGCTGTCACATTATACTGACCTGTTAACACTGACAGTAAAGCTGTCACATTATACTGACCTGCTAACACTGACAGTAAAGCTGTGGTTTTATACTGACCTGTTAACACTGACAGTAAAGCTGTCACATTATACTGACCTGCTAACATTGACAGTAAAGCTGTCACATTATACTGACCTGTTAACACTGACAGTAAAGCTGTCACATTATACTGACCTGCTAACACTGACAGTAAAGCTGTCACATTATACTGACCTGTTAACACTGACAGTAAAGCTGTCACATTATACTGACCTGCTAACACTGACAGCAAAGCTGTGGTATTATACTGACCTGTTAACACTTACAGTAAAGCTGTCACATTATACTGACCTGCTAACACTGACAGTAAAGCAGTAAAGTAAAACATTATACTGACCTGCTAACACTGACAGTAAAGCTGTCACATTATACTGACCTGCTAACACTGACAGTAAAGCTGTCACATTATACTGACCTGTTAACACTGACAGTAAAGCTGTGGTATTATACTGACCTGTTAACACTGACAGTAAAGCTGTCACATTATACTGACCTGTTAACACTGACAGTAAAGCTGTCACATTATACTGACCTGCTAACACTGACAGTAAAGCTGTCACATTATACTGACCTGTTAACACTGACAGTAAAGCTGTGGTATTATACTGACCTGTTAACACTGACAGTAAAGCTGTCACATTATACTGACCTGCTAACACTGACAGTAAAGCTGTCACATTATACTGACCTGTTAACACTGACAGTAAAGCTGTGGTATTATACTGACCTGTTAACACTGACAGTAAAGCTGTGGTATTATACTGACCTGTTAACACTGACAGTAAAGCTGTCACATTATACTGACCTGTTAACACTGACAGTAAAGCTGTCACATTATACTGACCTGCTAACACTGACAGTAAAGCTGTCACATTATACTGACCTGCTAACACTGACAGTAAAGCTGTCACATTATACTGACCTGTTAACACTGACAGTAAAGCTGTCACATTATACTGACCTGTTAACACTGACAGTAAAGCTGTCACATTATACTGACCTGCTAACACTGACAGTAAAGCTGTCACATTATACTGACCTGTTAACACTGACAGTAAAGCTGTCACATTATACTGACCTGTTAACACTGACAGTAAAGCTGTCACATTATACTGACCTGTTAACACTGACAGTAAAGCTGTCACATTATACTGACCTGCTAACACTGACAGTAAAGCTGTGGTATTATACTGACCTGTTAACACTGACAGTAAAGCTGTCACATTATACTGACCTGTGAACACTGACAGTAAAGCTGTGGTATTATACTGACCTGTTAACACTGACAGTAAAGCTGTCACATTATACTGACCTGCTAACACTGACAGTAAAGCTGTCACATTATACTGACCTGCTAACACTGACAGTAAAGCTGTCACATTATACTGACCTGCTAACACTGACAGTAAAGCTGTCACATTATACTGACCTGTTAACACTGACAGTAAAGCTGTCACATTATACTGACCTGTTAACACTGACAGTAAAGCTGTCACATTATACTGACCTGCTAACACTGACAGTAAAGCTGTCACATTATACTGACCTGTTAACACTGACAGTAAATCTGTGGTATTATACTGACCTGCTAACATTGACAGTAAAGCTGTCACATTATACTGACCTGTTAACACTGACAGTAAAGCTGTCACATTATACTGACCTGTTAACACTGACAGTAAAGCTGTCACATTATACTGGCCTGCTAACACTGACAGTAAAGCTGTCACATTATACTGACCTGTTAACACTGACAGTAAAGCTGTCACATTATACTGACCTGTTAACACTGACAGTAAAGCTGTCACATTATATTGGCTTGCTAACACTGACAGTAAAGCTGTGGTATTATACTGACCTGTTAACATTGACAGTAAAGCTGTCACATTATACTGACCTGTTAACACTGACAGTAAAGCTGTGGTATTATACTGACCTGTTAACACTGACAGTAAAGCTGTCACATTATACTGACCTGTTAACACTGACAGTAAAGCTGTCACATTATACTGACCTGTTAACACTGACAGTAAAGCTGTCACATTATACTGGCTTGCTAACACTGACAGTAAAGCTGTCACATTATACTGACCTGTTAACACTGACAGTAAAGCTGTCACATTATACTGACCTGTTAACACTGACAGTAAAGCTGTCACATTATACTGACCTGTTAACACTGACAGTAAAGCTGTCACATTATACTGGCTTGCTAACACTGACAGTAAAGCTGTCACATTATACTGACCTGTTAACACTGACAGTAAAGCTGTGACATTATACTGACCTGCTAACACTGACAGTAAAGCTGTCACATTATACTGACCTGCTAACACTGACAGTAAAGCTGTCACATTATACTGACCTGCTAACACTGACAGTAAAGCTGTCACATTATACTGACCTGTTAACACTGACAGTAAAGCTGTCACATTATACTGACCTGTTAACACTGACAGTAAAGCTGTCACATTATACTGGCTTGCTAACACTGACAGTAAAGCTGTCACATTATACTGACCTGTTAACACTGACAGTAAAGCTGTCACATTATACTGACCTGTTAACACTGACAGTAAAGCTGTCACATTATACTGACCTGCTAACACTGACAGTAAAGCTGTCACATTATACTGACCTGTTAACACTGACAGTAAAGCTGTGGTATTATACTGACCTGCTAACATTGACAGTAAAGCTGTCACATTATACTGACCTGTTAACACTGACAGTAAAGCTGTGGTATTATACTGACCTGTTAACACTGACAGTAAAGCTGTCACATTATACTGACCTGTTAACACTGACAGTAAAGCTGTCACATTATACTGACCTGTTAACACTGACAGTAAAGCTGTCACATTATACTGGCTTGCTAACACTGACAGTAAAGCTGTCACATTATACTGACCTGTTAACACTGACAGTAAAGCTGTCACATTATACTGACCTGCTAACACTGACAGTAAAGCTGTGGTTTTATACTGACCTGTTAACACTGACAGTAAAGCTGTCACATTATACTGACCTGCTAACATTGACAGTAAAGCTGTCACATTATACTGACCTGCTAACACTGACAGTAAAGCTGTCACATTATACTGACCTGTTAACACTGACAGTAAAGCTGTCACATTATACTGACCTGTTAACACTGACAGTAAAGCTGTCACATTATACTGACCTGCTAACACTGACAGTAAAGCTGTCACATTATACTGACCTGTTAACACTGACAGTAAAGCTGTGGTATTATACTGACCTGCTAACATTGACAGTAAAGCTGTCACATTATACTGACCTGTTAACACTGACAGTAAAGCTGTGGTATTATACTGACCTGTTAACACTGACAGTAAAGCTGTCACATTATACTGACCTGTTAACACTGACAGTAAAGCTGTCACATTATACTGACCTGTTAACACTGACAGTAAAGCTGTCACATTATACTGGCTTGCTAACACTGACAGTAAAGCTGTCACATTATACTGACCTGCTAACACTGACAGTAAAGCTGTCACATTATACTGACCTGTTAACACTGACAGTAAAGCTGTCACATTATACTGGCTTGCTAACACTGACAGTAAAGCTGTCACATTATACTGACCTGCTAACACTGACAGTAAAGCTGTCACATTATACTGACCTGTTAACACTGACAGTAAAGCTGTCACATTATACTGACCTGTTAACACTGACAGTAAAGCTGTCACATTATACTGGCCTGCTAACACTGACAGTAAAGCTGTCACATTATACTGACCTGTTAACACTGACAGTAAAGCTGTCACATTATACTGACCTGTTAACACTGACAGTAAAGCTGTCACATTATACTGGCTTGCTAACACTGACAGTAAAGCTGTGGTATTATACTGACCTGTTAACATTGACAGTAAAGCTGTCACATTATACTGACCTGTTAACACTGACAGTAAAGCTGTGGTATTATACTGACCTGTTAACACTGACAGTAAAGCTGTCACATTATACTGACCTGTTCACACTGACAGTAAAGCTGTCACATTATACTGACCTGTTAACACTGACAGTAAAGCTGTCACATTATACTGGCTTGCTAACACTGACAGTAAAGCTGTCACATTATACTGACCTGTTAACACTGACAGTAAAGCTGTCACATTATACTGACCTGTTAACACTGACAGTAAAGCTGTCACATTATACTGACCTGTTAACACTGACAGTAAAGCTGTCACATTATACTGGCTTGCTAACACTGACAGTAAAGCTGTCACATTATACTGACCTGTTAACACTGACAGTAAAGCTGTCACATTATACTGACCTGCTAACACTGACAGTAAAGCTGTCACATTATACTGACCTGCTAACACTGACAGTAAAGCTGTCACATTATACTGACCTGCTAACACTGACAGTAAAGCTGTCACATTATACTGACCTGTTAACACTGACAGTAAAGCTGTCACATTATACTGACCTGTTAACACTGACAGTAAAGCTGTCACATTATACTGACCTGTTAACACTGACAGTAAAGCTGTCACATTATACTGACCTGCTAACACTGACAGTAAAGCTGTGGTTTTATACTGACCTGTTAACACTGACAGTAAAGCTGTCACATTATACTGACCTGCTAACATTGACAGTAAAGCTGTCACATTATACTGACCTGTTAACACTGACAGTAAAGCTGTCACATTATACTGACCTGCTAACACTGACAGTAAAGCTGTCACATTATACTGACCTGTTAACACTGACAGTAAAGCTGTCACATTATACTGACCTGCTAACACTGACAGCAAAGCTGTGGTATTATACTGACCTGTTAACACTTACAGTAAAGCTGTCACATTATACTGACCTGCTAACACTGACAGTAAAGCAGTAAAGTAAAACATTATACTGACCTGCTAACACTGACAGTAAAGCTGTCACATTATACTGACCTGCTAACACTGACAGTAAAGCTGTCACATTATACTGACCTGTTAACACTGACAGTAAAGCTGTGGTATTATACTGACCTGTTAACACTGACAGTAAAGCTGTCACATTATACTGACCTGTTAACACTGACAGTAAAGCTGTCACATTATACTGACCTGCTAACACTGACAGTAAAGCTGTCACATTATACTGACCTGTTAACACTGACAGTAAAGCTGTGGTATTATACTGACCTGTTAACACTGACAGTAAAGCTGTCACATTATACTGACCTGCTAACACTGACAGTAAAGCTGTCACATTATACTGACCTGTTAACACTGACAGTAAAGCTGTGGTATTATACTGACCTGTTAACACTGACAGTAAAGCTGTGGTATTATACTGACCTGTTAACACTGACAGTAAAGCTGTCACATTATACTGACCTGTTAACACTGACAGTAAAGCTGTCACATTATACTGACCTGCTAACACTGACAGTAAAGCTGTCACATTATACTGACCTGCTAACACTGACAGTAAAGCTGTCACATTATACTGACCTGTTAACACTGACAGTAAAGCTGTCACATTATACTGACCTGTTAACACTGACAGTAAAGCTGTCACATTATACTGACCTGCTAACACTGACAGTAAAGCTGTCACATTATACTGACCTGTTAACACTGACAGTAAAGCTGTCACATTATACTGACCTGTTAACACTGACAGTAAAGCTGTCACATTATACTGACCTGTTAACACTGACAGTAAAGCTGTCACATTATACTGACCTGCTAACACTGACAGTAAAGCTGTGGTATTATACTGACCTGTTAACACTGACAGTAAAGCTGTCACATTATACTGACCTGTGAACACTGACAGTAAAGCTGTGGTATTATACTGACCTGTTAACACTGACAGTAAAGCTGTCACATTATACTGACCTGCTAACACTGACAGTAAAGCTGTCACATTATACTGACCTGTTAACACTGACAGTAAAGCTGTCACATTATACTGACCTGTTAACACTGACAGTAAAGCTGTCACATTATACTGACCTGCTAACACTGACAGTAAAGCTGTCACATTATACTGACCTGTTAACACTGACAGTAAAGCTGTCACATTATACTGACCTGTTAACACTGACAGTAAAGCTGTCACATTATACTGACCTGCTAACACTGACAGTAAAGCTGTCACATTATACTGACCTGTTAACACTGACAGTAAAGCTGTCACATTATACTGACCTGTTAACACTGACAGTAAAGCTGTCACATTATACTGACCTGTTAACACTGACAGTAAAGCTGTCACATTATACTGACCTGCTAACACTGACAGTAAAGCTGTGGTATTATACTGACCTGTTAACACTGACAGTAAAGCTGTCACATTATACTGACCTGTGAACACTGACAGTAAAGCTGTGGTATTATACTGACCTGTTAACACTGACAGTAAAGCTGTCACATTATACTGACCTGCTAACACTGACAGTAAAGCTGTCACATTATACTGACCTGTTAACACTGACAGTAAAGCTGTCACATTATACTGACCTGTTAACACTGACAGTAAAGCTGTCACATTATACTGACCTGCTAACACTGACAGTAAAGCTGTCACATTATACTGACCTGTTAACACTGACAGTAAATCTGTGGTATTATACTGACCTGCTAACATTGACAGTAAAGCTGTCACATTATACTGACCTGTTAACACTGACAGTAAAGCTGTCACATTATACTGACCTGTTAACACTGACAGTAAAGCTGTCACATTATACTGGCCTGCTAACACTGACAGTAAAGCTGTCACATTATACTGACCTGTTAACACTGACAGTAAAGCTGTCACATTATACTGACCTGTTAACACTGACAGTAAAGCTGTCACATTATATTGGCTTGCTAACACTGACAGTAAAGCTGTGGTATTATACTGACCTGTTAACATTGACAGTAAAGCTGTCACATTATACTGACCTGTTAACACTGACAGTAAAGCTGTGGTATTATACTGACCTGTTAACACTGACAGTAAAGCTGTCACATTATACTGACCTGTTAACACTGACAGTAAAGCTGTCACATTATACTGACCTGTTAACACTGACAGTAAAGCTGTCACATTATACTGGCTTGCTAACACTGACAGTAAAGCTGTCACATTATACTGACCTGTTAACACTGACAGTAAAGCTGTCACATTATACTGACCTGTTAACACTGACAGTAAAGCTGTCACATTATACTGACCTGTTAACACTGACAGTAAAGCTGTCACATTATACTGGCTTGCTAACACTGACAGTAAAGCTGTCACATTATACTGACCTGTTAACACTGACAGTAATGCTGTCACATTATACTGACCTGCTAACACTGACAGTAAAGCTGTCACATTATACTGACCTGCTAACACTGACAGTAAAGCTGTCACATTATACTGACCTGCTAACACTGACAGTAAAGCTGTCACATTATACTGACCTGTTAACACTGACAGTAAAGCTGTCACATTATACTGACCTGTTAACACTGACAGTAAAGCTGTCACATTATACTGACCTGTTAACACTGACAGTAAAGCTGTCACATTATACTGACCTGCTAACACTGACAGTAAAGCTGTGGTTTTATACTGACCTGTTAACACTGACAGTAAAGCTGTCACATTATACTGACCTGCTAACATTGACAGTAAAGCTGTCACATTATACTGACCTGTTAACACTGACAGTAAAGCTGTCACATTATACTGACCTGCTAACACTGACAGTAAAGCTGTCACATTATACTGACCTGTTAACACTGACAGTAAAGCTGTCACATTATACTGACCTGCTAACACTGACAGTAAAGCTGTGGTATTATACTGACCTGTTAACACTTACAGTAAAGCTGTCACATTATACTGACCTGCTAACACTGACAGTAAAGCAGTAAAGTAAAACATTATACTGACCTGCTAACACTGACAGTAAAGCTGTCACATTATACTGACCTGCTAACACTGACAGTAAAGCTGTCACATTATACTGACCTGTTAACACTGACAGTAAAGCTGTGGTATTATACTGACCTGTTAACACTGACAGTAAAGCTGTCACATTATACTGACCTGTTAACACTGACAGTAAAGCTGTCACATTATACTGACCTGCTAACACTGACAGTAAAGCTGTCACATTATACTGACCTGTTAACACTGACAGTAAAGCTGTGGTATTATACTGACCTGTTAACACTGACAGTAAAGCTGTCACATTATACTGACCTGCTAACACTGACAGTAAAGCTGTCACATTATACTGACCTGTTAACACTGACAGTAAAGCTGTGGTATTATACTGACCTGTTAACACTGACAGTAAAGCTGTGGTATTATACTGACCTGTTAACACTGACAGTAAAGCTGTCACATTATACTGACCTGTTAACACTGACAGTAAAGCTGTCACATTATACTGACCTGCTAACACTGACAGTAAAGCTGTCACATTATACTGACCTGCTAACACTGACAGTAAAGCTGTCACATTATACTGACCTGCTAACACTGACAGTAAAGCTGTCACATTATACTGACCTGTTAACACTGACAGTAAAGCTGTCACATTATACTGACCTGTTAACACTGACAGTAAAGCTGTCACATTATACTGACTTGTTAACACTGACAGTAAAGCTGTCACATTATACTGACCTGCTAACACTGACAGTAAAGCTGTGGTTTTATACTGACCTGTTAACACTGACAGTAAAGCTGTCACATTATACTGACCTGCTAACATTGACAGTAAAGCTGTCACATTATACTGACCTGTTAACACTGACAGTAAAGCTGTCACATTATACTGACCTGCTAACACTGACAGTAAAGCTGTCACATTATACTGACCTGTTAACACTGACAGTAAAGCTGTCACATTATACTGACCTGCTAACACTGACAGTAAAGCTGTGGTATTATACTGACCTGTTAACACTTACAGTAAAGCTGTCACATTATACTGACCTGCTAACACTGACAGTAAAGCAGTAAAGTAAAACATTATACTGACCTGCTAACACTGACAGTAAAGCTGTCACATTATACTGACCTGCTAACACTGACAGTAAAGCTGTCACATTATACTGACCTGTTAACACTGACAGTAAAGCTGTGGTATTATACTGACCTGTTAACACTGACAGTAAAGCTGTCACATTATACTGACCTGTTAACACTGACAGTAAAGCTGTCACATTATACTGACCTGTTAACACTGACAGTAAAGCTGTCACATTATACTGACCTGTTAACACTGACAGTAAAGCTGTGGTATTATACTGACCTGTTAACACTGACAGTAAAGCTGTCACATTATACTGACCTGCTAACACTGACAGTAAAGCTGTCACATTATACTGACCTGTTAACACTGACAGTAAAGCTGTGGTATTATACTGACCTGTTAACACTGACAGTAAAGCTGTGGTATTATACTGACCTGTTAACACTGACAGTAAAGCTGTCACATTATACTGACCTGTTAACACTGACAGTAAAGCTGTCACATTATACTGACCTGCTAACACTGACAGTAAAGCTGTCACATTATACTGACCTGCTAACACTGACAGTAAAGCTGTCACATTATACTGACCTGTTAACACTGACAGTAAAGCTGTCACATTATACTGACCTGTTAACACTGACAGTAAAGCTGTCACATTATACTGACCTGCTAACACTGACAGTAAAGCTGTCACATTATACTGACCTGTTAACACTGACAGTAAAGCTGTCACATTATACTGACCTGTTAACACTGACAGTAAAGCTGTCACATTATACTGACCTGTTAACACTGACAGTAAAGCTGTCACATTATACTGACCTGCTAACACTGACAGTAAAGCTGTGGTATTATACTGACCTGTTAACACTGACAGTAAAGCTGTCACATTATACTGACCTGTGAACACTGACAGTAAAGCTGTGGTATTATACTGACCTGTTAACACTGACAGTAAAGCTGTCACATTATACTGACCTGCTAACACTGACAGTAAAGCTGTCACATTATACTGACCTGCTAACACTGACAGTAAAGCTTTCACATTATACTGACCTGTTAACACTGACAGTAAAGCTGTCACATTATACTGACCTGTTAACACTGACAGTAAAGCTGTGGTATTATACTGACCTGTTAACACTGACAGTAAAGCTGTCACATTATACTGACCTGCTAACACTGACAGTAAAGCTGTCACATTATACTGACCTGTTAACACTGACAGTAAAGCTGTGGTATTATACTGACCTGTTAACACTGACAGTAAAGCTGTCACATTATACTGACCTGTTAACACTGACAGTAAAGCTGTCACATTATACTGACCTGTTAACACTGACAGTAAAGCTGTCACATTATACTGGCTTGCTAACACTGACAGTAAAGCTGTCACATTATACTGACCTGTTAACACTGACAGTAAAGCTGTCACATTATACTGACCTGCTAACACTGACAGTAAAGCTGTGGTTTTATACTGACCTGTTAACACTGACAGTAAAGCTGTCACATTATACTGACCTGCTAACATTGACAGTAAAGCTGTCACATTATACTGACCTGCTAACACTGACAGTAAAGCTGTCACATTATACTGACCTGTTAACACTGACAGTAAAGCTGTCACATTATACTGACCTGTTAACACTGACAGTAAAGCTGTCACATTATACTGACCTGCTAACACTGACAGTAAAGCTGTCACATTATACTGACCTGTTAACACTGACAGTAAAGCTGTGGTATTATACTGACCTGCTAACATTGACAGTAAAGCTGTCACATTATACTGACCTGTTAACACTGACAGTAAAGCTGTGGTATTATACTGACCTGTTAACACTGACAGTAAAGCTGTCACATTATACTGACCTGTTAACACTGACAGTAAAGCTGTCACATTATACTGACCTGTTAACACTGACAGTAAAGCTGTCACATTATACTGGCTTGCTAACACTGACAGTAAAGCTGTCACATTATACTGACCTGCTAACACTGACAGTAAAGCTGTCACATTATACTGACCTGTTAACACTGACAGTAAAGCTGTCACATTATACTGGCTTGCTAACACTGACAGTAAAGCTGTCACATTATACTGACCTGCTAACACTGACAGTAAAGCTGTCACATTATACTGACCTGTTAACACTGACAGTAAAGCTGTCACATTATACTGACCTGTTAACACTGACAGTAAAGCTGTCACATTATACTGGCCTGCTAACACTGACAGTAAAGCTGTCACATTATACTGACCTGTTAACACTGACAGTAAAGCTGTCACATTATACTGACCTGTTAACACTGACAGTAAAGCTGTCACATTATACTGGCTTGCTAACACTGACAGTAAAGCTGTGGTATTATACTGACCTGTTAACATTGACAGTAAAGCTGTCACATTATACTGACCTGTTAACACTGACAGTAAAGCTGTGGTATTATACTGACCTGTTAACACTGACAGTAAAGCTGTCACATTATACTGACCTGTTAACACTGACAGTAAAGCTGTCACATTATACTGACCTGTTAACACTGACAGTAAAGCTGTCACATTATACTGGCTTGCTAACACTGACAGTAAAGCTGTCACATTATACTGACCTGTTAACACTGACAGTAAAGCTGTCACATTATACTGACCTGTTAACACTGACAGTAAAGCTGTCACATTATACTGACCTGTTAACACTGACAGTAAAGCTGTCACATTATACTGGCTTGCTAACACTGACAGTAAAGCTGTCACATTATACTGACCTGTTAACACTGACAGTAAAGCTGTCACATTATACTGACCTGCTAACACTGACAGTAAAGCTGTCACATTATACTGACCTGCTAACACTGACAGTAAAGCTGTCACATTATACTGACCTGCTAACACTGACAGTAAAGCTGTCACATTATACTGACCTGTTAACACTGACAGTAAAGCTGTCACATTATACTGACCTGTTAACACTGACAGTAAAGCTGTCACATTATACTGACCTGTTAACACTGACAGTAAAGCTGTCACATTATACTGACCTGCTAACACTGACAGTAAAGCTGTGGTTTTATACTGACCTGTTAACACTGACAGTAAAGCTGTCACATTATACTGACCTGCTAACATTGACAGTAAAGCTGTCACATTATACTGACCTGTTAACACTGACAGTAAAGCTGTCACATTATACTGACCTGCTAACACTGACAGTAAAGCTGTCACATTATACTGACCTGTTAACACTGACAGTAAAGCTGTCACATTATACTGACCTGCTAACACTGACAGCAAAGCTGTGGTATTATACTGACCTGTTAACACTTACAGTAAAGCTGTCACATTATACTGACCTGCTAACACTGACAGTAAAGCAGTAAAGTAAAACATTATACTGACCTGCTAACACTGACAGTAAAGCTGTCACATTATACTGACCTGCTAACACTGACAGTAAAGCTGTCACATTATACTGACCTGTTAACACTGACAGTAAAGCTGTGGTATTATACTGACCTGTTAACACTGACAGTAAAGCTGTCACATTATACTGACCTGTTAACACTGACAGTAAAGCTGTCACATTATACTGACCTGCTAACACTGACAGTAAAGCTGTCACATTATACTGACCTGTTAACACTGACAGTAAAGCTGTGGTATTATACTGACCTGTTAACACTGACAGTAAAGCTGTCACATTATACTGACCTGCTAACACTGACAGTAAAGCTGTCACATTATACTGACCTGTTAACACTGACAGTAAAGCTGTGGTATTATACTGACCTGTTAACACTGACAGTAAAGCTGTGGTATTATACTGACCTGTTAACACTGACAGTAAAGCTGTCACATTATACTGACCTGTTAACACTGACAGTAAAGCTGTCACATTATACTGACCTGCTAACACTGACAGTAAAGCTGTCACATTATACTGACCTGCTAACACTGACAGTAAAGCTGTCACATTATACTGACCTGTTAACACTGACAGTAAAGCTGTCACATTATACTGACCTGTTAACACTGACAGTAAAGCTGTCACATTATACTGACCTGCTAACACTGACAGTAAAGCTGTCACATTATACTGACCTGTTAACACTGACAGTAAAGCTGTCACATTATACTGACCTGTTAACACTGACAGTAAAGCTGTCACATTATACTGACCTGTTAACACTGACAGTAAAGCTGTCACATTATACTGACCTGCTAACACTGACAGTAAAGCTGTGGTATTATACTGACCTGTTAACACTGACAGTAAAGCTGTCACATTATACTGACCTGTGAACACTGACAGTAAAGCTGTGGTATTATACTGACCTGTTAACACTGACAGTAAAGCTGTCACATTATACTGACCTGCTAACACTGACAGTAAAGCTGTCACATTATACTGACCTGCTAACACTGACAGTAAAGCTGTCACATTATACTGACCTGCTAACACTGACAGTAAAGCTGTCACATTATACTGACCTGTTAACACTGACAGTAAAGCTGTCACATTATACTGACCTGTTAACACTGACAGTAAAGCTGTCACATTATACTGACCTGCTAACACTGACAGTAAAGCTGTCACATTATACTGACCTGTTAACACTGACAGTAAATCTGTGGTATTATACTGACCTGCTAACATTGACAGTAAAGCTGTCACATTATACTGACCTGTTAACACTGACAGTAAAGCTGTCACATTATACTGACCTGTTAACACTGACAGTAAAGCTGTCACATTATACTGGCCTGCTAACACTGACAGTAAAGCTGTCACATTATACTGACCTGTTAACACTGACAGTAAAGCTGTCACATTATACTGACCTGTTAACACTGACAGTAAAGCTGTCACATTATATTGGCTTGCTAACACTGACAGTAAAGCTGTGGTATTATACTGACCTGTTAACATTGACAGTAAAGCTGTCACATTATACTGACCTGTTAACACTGACAGTAAAGCTGTGGTATTATACTGACCTGTTAACACTGACAGTAAAGCTGTCACATTATACTGACCTGTTAACACTGACAGTAAAGCTGTCACATTATACTGACCTGTTAACACTGACAGTAAAGCTGTCACATTATACTGGCTTGCTAACACTGACAGTAAAGCTGTCACATTATACTGACCTGTTAACACTGACAGTAAAGCTGTCACATTATACTGACCTGTTAACACTGACAGTAAAGCTGTCACATTATACTGACCTGTTAACACTGACAGTAAAGCTGTCACATTATACTGGCTTGCTAACACTGACAGTAAAGCTGTCACATTATACTGACCTGTTAACACTGACAGTAATGCTGTCACATTATACTGACCTGCTAACACTGACAGTAAAGCTGTCACATTATACTGACCTGCTAACACTGACAGTAAAGCTGTCACATTATACTGACCTGCTAACACTGACAGTAAAGCTGTCACATTATACTGACCTGTTAACACTGACAGTAAAGCTGTCACATTATACTGACCTGTTAACACTGACAGTAAAGCTGTCACATTATACTGACCTGTTAACACTGACAGTAAAGCTGTCACATTATACTGACCTGCTAACACTGACAGTAAAGCTGTGGTTTTATACTGACCTGTTAACACTGACAGTAAAGCTGTCACATTATACTGACCTGCTAACATTGACAGTAAAGCTGTCACATTATACTGACCTGTTAACACTGACAGTAAAGCTGTCACATTATACTGACCTGCTAACACTGACAGTAAAGCTGTCACATTATACTGACCTGTTAACACTGACAGTAAAGCTGTCACATTATACTGACCTGCTAACACTGACAGTAAAGCTGTGGTATTATACTGACCTGTTAACACTTACAGTAAAGCTGTCACATTATACTGACCTGCTAACACTGACAGTAAAGCAGTAAAGTAAAACATTATACTGACCTGCTAACACTGACAGTAAAGCTGTCACATTATACTGACCTGCTAACACTGACAGTAAAGCTGTCACATTATACTGACCTGTTAACACTGACAGTAAAGCTGTGGTATTATACTGACCTGTTAACACTGACAGTAAAGCTGTCACATTATACTGACCTGTTAACACTGACAGTAAAGCTGTCACATTATACTGACCTGCTAACACTGACAGTAAAGCTGTCACATTATACTGACCTGTTAACACTGACAGTAAAGCTGTGGTATTATACTGACCTGTTAACACTGACAGTAAAGCTGTCACATTATACTGACCTGCTAACACTGACAGTAAAGCTGTCACATTATACTGACCTGTTAACACTGACAGTAAAGCTGTGGTTTTATACTGACCTGTTAACACTGACAGTAAAGCTGTCACATTATACTGACCTGCTAACACTGACAGCAAAGCTGTGGTATTATACTGACCTGTTAACACTTACAGTAAAGCTGTCACATTATACTGACCTGCTAACACTGACAGTAAAGCAGTAAAGTAAAACATTATACTGACCTGCTAACACTGACAGTAAAGCTGTCACATTATACTGACCTGCTAACACTGACAGTAAAGCTGTCACATTATACTGACCTGTTAACACTGACAGTAAAGCTGTGGTATTATACTGACCTGTTAACACTGACAGTAAAGCTGTCACATTATACTGACCTGTTAACACTGACAGTAAAGCTGTCACATTATACTGACCTGCTAACACTGACAGTAAAGCTGTCACATTATACTGACCTGTTAACACTGACAGTAAAGCTGTGGTATTATACTGACCTGTTAACACTGACAGTAAAGCTGTCACATTATACTGACCTGCTAACACTGACAGTAAAGCTGTCACATTATACTGACCTGTTAACACTGACAGTAAAGCTGTGGTATTATACTGACCTGTTAACACTGACAGTAAAGCTGTGGTATTATACTGACCTGTTAACACTGACAGTAAAGCTGTCACATTATACTGACCTGTTAACACTGACAGTAAAGCTGTCACATTATACTGACCTGCTAACACTGACAGTAAAGCTGTCACATTATACTGACCTGCTAACACTGACAGTAAAGCTGTCACATTATACTGACCTGTTAACACTGACAGTAAAGCTGTCACATTATACTGACCTGTTAACACTGACAGTAAAGCTGTCACATTATACTGACCTGCTAACACTGACAGTAAAGCTGTCACATTATACTGACCTGTTAACACTGACAGTAAAGCTGTCACATTATACTGACCTGTTAACACTGACAGTAAAGCTGTCACATTATACTGACCTGTTAACACTGACAGTAAAGCTGTCACATTATACTGACCTGCTAACACTGACAGTAAAGCTGTGGTATTATACTGACCTGTTAACACTGACAGTAAAGCTGTCACATTATACTGACCTGTGAACACTGACAGTAAAGCTGTGGTATTATACTGACCTGTTAACACTGACAGTAAAGCTGTCACATTATACTGACCTGCTAACACTGACAGTAAAGCTGTCACATTATACTGACCTGCTAACACTGACAGTAAAGCTGTCACATTATACTGACCTGCTAACACTGACAGTAAAGCTGTCACATTATACTGACCTGTTAACACTGACAGTAAAGCTGTCACATTATACTGACCTGTTAACACTGACAGTAAAGCTGTCACATTATACTGACCTGCTAACACTGACAGTAAAGCTGTCACATTATACTGACCTGTTAACACTGACAGTAAATCTGTGGTATTATACTGACCTGCTAACATTGACAGTAAAGCTGTCACATTATACTGACCTGTTAACACTGACAGTAAAGCTGTCACATTATACTGACCTGTTAACACTGACAGTAAAGCTGTCACATTATACTGGCCTGCTAACACTGACAGTAAAGCTGTCACATTATACTGACCTGTTAACACTGACAGTAAAGCTGTCACATTATACTGACCTGTTAACACTGACAGTAAAGCTGTCACATTATATTGGCTTGCTAACACTGACAGTAAAGCTGTGGTATTATACTGACCTGTTAACATTGACAGTAAAGCTGTCACATTATACTGACCTGTTAACACTGACAGTAAAGCTGTGGTATTATACTGACCTGTTAACACTGACAGTAAAGCTGTCACATTATACTGACCTGTTAACACTGACAGTAAAGCTGTCACATTATACTGACCTGTTAACACTGACAGTAAAGCTGTCACATTATACTGGCTTGCTAACACTGACAGTAAAGCTGTCACATTATACTGACCTGTTAACACTGACAGTAAAGCTGTCACATTATACTGACCTGTTAACACTGACAGTAAAGCTGTCACATTATACTGACCTGTTAACACTGACAGTAAAGCTGTCACATTATACTGGCTTGCTAACACTGACAGTAAAGCTGTCACATTATACTGACCTGTTAACACTGACAGTAATGCTGTCACATTATACTGACCTGCTAACACTGACAGTAAAGCTGTCACATTATACTGACCTGCTAACACTGACAGTAAAGCTGTCACATTATACTGACCTGCTAACACTGACAGTAAAGCTGTCACATTATACTGACCTGTTAACACTGACAGTAAAGCTGTCACATTATACTGACCTGTTAACACTGACAGTAAAGCTGTCACATTATACTGACCTGTTAACACTGACAGTAAAGCTGTCACATTATACTGACCTGCTAACACTGACAGTAAAGCTGTGGTTTTATACTGACCTGTTAACACTGACAGTAAAGCTGTCACATTATACTGACCTGCTAACATTGACAGTAAAGCTGTCACATTATACTGACCTGTTAACACTGACAGTAAAGCTGTCACATTATACTGACCTGCTAACACTGACAGTAAAGCTGTCACATTATACTGACCTGTTAACACTGACAGTAAAGCTGTCACATTATACTGACCTGCTAACACTGACAGTAAAGCTGTGGTATTATACTGACCTGTTAACACTTACAGTAAAGCTGTCACATTATACTGACCTGCTAACACTGACAGTAAAGCAGTAAAGTAAAACATTATACTGACCTGCTAACACTGACAGTAAAGCTGTCACATTATACTGACCTGCTAACACTGACAGTAAAGCTGTCACATTATACTGACCTGTTAACACTGACAGTAAAGCTGTGGTATTATACTGACCTGTTAACACTGACAGTAAAGCTGTCACATTATACTGACCTGTTAACACTGACAGTAAAGCTGTCACATTATACTGACCTGCTAACACTGACAGTAAAGCTGTCACATTATACTGACCTGTTAACACTGACAGTAAAGCTGTGGTATTATACTGACCTGTTAACACTGACAGTAAAGCTGTCACATTATACTGACCTGCTAACACTGACAGTAAAGCTGTCACATTATACTGACCTGTTAACACTGACAGTAAAGCTGTGGTATTATACTGACCTGTTAACACTGACAGTAAAGCTGTGGTATTATACTGACCTGTTAACACTGACAGTAAAGCTGTCACATTATACTGACCTGTTAACACTGACAGTAAAGCTGTCACATTATACTGACCTGCTAACACTGACAGTAAAGCTGTCACATTATACTGACCTGCTAACACTGACAGTAAAGCTGTCACATTATACTGACCTGTTAACACTGACAGTAAAGCTGTCACATTATACTGACCTGTTAACACTGACAGTAAAGCTGTCACATTATACTGACCTGCTAACACTGACAGTAAAGCTGTCACATTATACTGACCTGTTAACACTGACAGTAAAGCTGTCACATTATACTGACCTGTTAACACTGACAGTAAAGCTGTCACATTATACTGACTTGTTAACACTGACAGTAAAGCTGTCACATTATACTGACCTGCTAACACTGACAGTAAAGCTGTGGTTTTATACTGACCTGTTAACACTGACAGTAAAGCTGTCACATTATACTGACCTGCTAACATTGACAGTAAAGCTGTCACATTATACTGACCTGTTAACACTGACAGTAAAGCTGTCACATTATACTGACCTGCTAACACTGACAGTAAAGCTGTCACATTATACTGACCTGTTAACACTGACAGTAAAGCTGTCACATTATACTGACCTGCTAACACTGACAGTAAAGCTGTGGTATTATACTGACCTGTTAACACTTACAGTAAAGCTGTCACATTATACTGACCTGCTAACACTGACAGTAAAGCAGTAAAGTAAAACATTATACTGACCTGCTAACACTGACAGTAAAGCTGTCACATTATACTGACCTGTTAACACTGACAGTAAAGCTGTCACATTATACTGACCTGCTAACACTGACAGTAAAGCTGTCACATTATACTGACCTGTTAACACTGACAGTAAAGCTGTCACATTATACTGACCTGCTAACACTGACAGTAAAGCTGTGGTTTTATACTGACCTGTTAACACTGACAGTAAAGCTGTCACATTATACTGACCTGCTAACATTGACAGTAAAGCTGTCACATTATACTGACCTGTTAACACTGACAGTAAAGCTGTCACATTATACTGACCTGCTAACACTGACAGTAAAGCTGTCACATTATACTGACCTGTTAACACTGACAGTAAAGCTGTCACATTATACTGACCTGCTAACACTGACAGTAAAGCTGTCACATTATACTGACCTGTTAACACTGACAGTAAAGCTGTCACATTATACTGACCTGTTAACACTGACAGTAAAGCTGTCACATTATACTGACTTGTTAACACTGACAGTAAAGCTGTCACATTATACTGACCTGCTAACACTGACAGTAAAGCTGTGGTTTTATACTGACCTGTTAACACTGACAGTAAAGCTGTCACATTATACTGACCTGCTAACATTGACAGTAAAGCTGTCACATTATACTGACCTGTTAACACTGACAGTAAAGCTGTCACATTATACTGACCTGCTAACACTGACAGTAAAGCTGTCACATTATACTGACCTGTTAACACTGACAGTAAAGCTGTCACATTATACTGACCTGCTAACACTGACAGTAAAGCTGTGGTATTATACTGACCTGTTAACACTTACAGTAAAGCTGTCACATTATACTGACCTGCTAACACTGACAGTAAAGCAGTAAAGTAAAACATTATACTGACCTGCTAACACTGACAGTAAAGCTGTCACATTATACTGACCTGCTAACACTGACAGTAAAGCTGTCACATTATACTGACCTGTTAACACTGACAGTAAAGCTGTGGTATTATACTGACCTGTTAACACTGACAGTAAAGCTGTCACATTATACTGACCTGTTAACACTGACAGTAAAGCTGTCACATTATACTGACCTGCTAACACTGACAGTAAAGCTGTCACATTATACTGACCTGTTAACACTGACAGTAAAGCTGTGGTATTATACTGACCTGTTAACACTGACAGTAAAGCTGTCACATTATACTGACCTGCTAACACTGACAGTAAAGCTGTCACATTATACTGACCTGTTAACACTGACAGTAAAGCTGTGGTATTATACTGACCTGTTAACACTGACAGTAAAGCTGTGGTATTATACTGACCTGTTAACACTGACAGTAAAGCTGTCACATTATACTGACCTGTTAACACTGACAGTAAAGCTGTCACATTATACTGACCTGCTAACACTGACAGTAAAGCTGTCACATTATACTGACCTGCTAACACTGACAGTAAAGCTGTCACATTATACTGACCTGTTAACACTGACAGTAAAGCTGTCACATTATACTGACCTGTTAACACTGACAGTAAAGCTGTCACATTATACTGACCTGCTAACACTGACAGTAAAGCTGTCACATTATACTGACCTGTTAACACTGACAGTAAAGCTGTCACATTATACTGACCTGTTAACACTGACAGTAAAGCTGTCACATTATACTGACCTGTTAACACTGACAGTAAAGCTGTCACATTATACTGACCTGCTAACACTGACAGTAAAGCTGTGGTATTATACTGACCTGTTAACACTGACAGTAAAGCTGTCACATTATACTGACCTGTGAACACTGACAGTAAAGCTGTGGTATTATACTGACCTGTTAACACTGACAGTAAAGCTGTCACATTATACTGACCTGCTAACACTGACAGTAAAGCTGTCACATTATACTGACCTGCTAACACTGACAGTAAAGCTTTCACATTATACTGACCTGTTAACACTGACAGTAAAGCTGTCACATTATACTGACCTGTTAACACTGACAGTAAAGCTGTGGTATTATACTGACCTGTTAACACTGACAGTAAAGCTGTCACATTATACTGACCTGCTAACACTGACAGTAAAGCTGTCACATTATACTGACCTGTTAACACTGACAGTAAAGCTGTGGTATTATACTGACCTGTTAACACTGACAGTAAAGCTGTCACATTATACTGACCTGTTAACACTGACAGTAAAGCTGTCACATTATACTGACCTGTTAACACTGACAGTAAAGCTGTCACATTATACTGGCTTGCTAACACTGACAGTAAAGCTGTCACATTATACTGACCTGTTAACACTGACAGTAAAGCTGTCACATTATACTGACCTGCTAACACTGACAGTAAAGCTGTGGTTTTATACTGACCTGTTAACACTGACAGTAAAGCTGTCACATTATACTGACCTGCTAACATTGACAGTAAAGCTGTCACATTATACTGACCTGCTAACACTGACAGTAAAGCTGTCACATTATACTGACCTGTTAACACTGACAGTAAAGCTGTCACATTATACTGACCTGTTAACACTGACAGTAAAGCTGTCACATTATACTGACCTGCTAACACTGACAGTAAAGCTGTCACATTATACTGACCTGTTAACACTGACAGTAAAGCTGTGGTATTATACTGACCTGCTAACATTGACAGTAAAGCTGTCACATTATACTGACCTGTTAACACTGACAGTAAAGCTGTGGTATTATACTGACCTGTTAACACTGACAGTAAAGCTGTCACATTATACTGACCTGTTAACACTGACAGTAAAGCTGTCACATTATACTGACCTGTTAACACTGACAGTAAAGCTGTCACATTATACTGGCTTGCTAACACTGACAGTAAAGCTGTCACATTATACTGACCTGCTAACACTGACAGTAAAGCTGTCACATTATACTGACCTGTTAACACTGACAGTAAAGCTGTCACATTATACTGGCTTGCTAACACTGACAGTAAAGCTGTCACATTATACTGACCTGCTAACACTGACAGTAAAGCTGTCACATTATACTGACCTGTTAACACTGACAGTAAAGCTGTCACATTATACTGACCTGTTAACACTGACAGTAAAGCTGTCACATTATACTGGCCTGCTAACACTGACAGTAAAGCTGTCACATTATACTGACCTGTTAACACTGACAGTAAAGCTGTCACATTATACTGACCTGTTAACACTGACAGTAAAGCTGTCACATTATACTGGCTTGCTAACACTGACAGTAAAGCTGTGGTATTATACTGACCTGTTAACATTGACAGTAAAGCTGTCACATTATACTGACCTGTTAACACTGACAGTAAAGCTGTGGTATTATACTGACCTGTTAACACTGACAGTAAAGCTGTCACATTATACTGACCTGTTAACACTGACAGTAAAGCTGTCACATTATACTGACCTGTTAACACTGACAGTAAAGCTGTCACATTATACTGGCTTGCTAACACTGACAGTAAAGCTGTCACATTATACTGACCTGTTAACACTGACAGTAAAGCTGTCACATTATACTGACCTGTTAACACTGACAGTAAAGCTGTCACATTATACTGACCTGTTAACACTGACAGTAAAGCTGTCACATTATACTGGCTTGCTAACACTGACAGTAAAGCTGTCACATTATACTGACCTGTTAACACTGACAGTAAAGCTGTCACATTATACTGACCCGCTAACACTGACAGTAAAGCTGTCACATTATACTGACCTGCTAACACTGACAGTAAAGCTGTCACATTATACTGACCTGCTAACACTGACAGTAAAGCTGTCACATTATACTGACCTGTTAACACTGACAGTAAAGCTGTCACATTATACTGACCTGTTAACACTGACAGTAAAGCTGTCACATTATACTGACCTGTTAACACTGACAGTAAAGCTGTCACATTATACTGACCTGCTAACACTGACAGTAAAGCTGTGGTTTTATACTGACCTGTTAACACTGACAGTAAAGCTGTCACATTATACTGACCTGCTAACATTGACAGTAAAGCTGTCACATTATACTGACCTGTTAACACTGACAGTAAAGCTGTCACATTATACTGACCTGCTAACACTGACAGTAAAGCTGTCACATTATACTGACCTGTTAACACTGACAGTAAAGCTGTCACATTATACTGACCTGCTAACACTGACAGCAAAGCTGTGGTATTATACTGACCTGTTAACACTTACAGTAAAGCTGTCACATTATACTGACCTGCTAACACTGACAGTAAAGCAGTAAAGTAAAACATTATACTGACCTGCTAACACTGACAGTAAAGCTGTCACATTATACTGACCTGCTAACACTGACAGTAAAGCTGTCACATTATACTGACCTGTTAACACTGACAGTAAAGCTGTGGTATTATACTGACCTGTTAACACTGACAGTAAAGCTGTCACATTATACTGACCTGTTAACACTGACAGTAAAGCTGTCACATTATACTGACCTGCTAACACTGACAGTAAAGCTGTCACATTATACTGACCTGTTAACACTGACAGTAAAGCTGTGGTATTATACTGACCTGTTAACACTGACAGTAAAGCTGTCACATTATACTGACCTGCTAACACTGACAGTAAAGCTGTCACATTATACTGACCTGTTAACACTGACAGTAAAGCTGTGGTATTATACTGACCTGTTAACACTGACAGTAAAGCTGTGGTATTATACTGACCTGTTAACACTGACAGTAAAGCTGTCACATTATACTGACCTGTTAACACTGACAGTAAAGCTGTCACATTATACTGACCTGCTAACACTGACAGTAAAGCTGTCACATTATACTGACCTGCTAACACTGACAGTAAAGCTGTCACATTATACTGACCTGTTAACACTGACAGTAAAGCTGTCACATTATACTGACCTGTTAACACTGACAGTAAAGCTGTCACATTATACTGACCTGCTAACACTGACAGTAAAGCTGTCACATTATACTGACCTGTTAACACTGACAGTAAAGCTGTCACATTATACTGACCTGTTAACACTGACAGTAAAGCTGTCACATTATACTGACCTGTTAACACTGACAGTAAAGCTGTCACATTATACTGACCTGCTAACACTGACAGTAAAGCTGTGGTATTATACTGACCTGTTAACACTGACAGTAAAGCTGTCACATTATACTGACCTGTGAACACTGACAGTAAAGCTGTGGTATTATACTGACCTGTTAACACTGACAGTAAAGCTGTCACATTATACTGACCTGCTAACACTGACAGTAAAGCTGTCACATTATACTGACCTGCTAACACTGACAGTAAAGCTGTCACATTATACTGACCTGCTAACACTGACAGTAAAGCTGTCACATTATACTGACCTGTTAACACTGACAGTAAAGCTGTCACATTATACTGACCTGTTAACACTGACAGTAAAGCTGTCACATTATACTGACCTGCTAACACTGACAGTAAAGCTGTCACATTATACTGACCTGTTAACACTGACAGTAAATCTGTGGTATTATACTGACCTGCTAACATTGACAGTAAAGCTGTCACATTATACTGACCTGTTAACACTGACAGTAAAGCTGTCACATTATACTGACCTGTTAACACTGACAGTAAAGCTGTCACATTATACTGGCCTGCTAACACTGACAGTAAAGCTGTCACATTATACTGACCTGTTAACACTGACAGTAAAGCTGTCACATTATACTGACCTGTTAACACTGACAGTAAAGCTGTCACATTATATTGGCTTGCTAACACTGACAGTAAAGCTGTGGTATTATACTGACCTGTTAACATTGACAGTAAAGCTGTCACATTATACTGACTTGTTAACATTGACAGTAAAGCTGTGGTATTATACTGACCTGTTAACACTGACAGTAAAGCTGTCACATTATACTGACCTGTTAACACTGACAGTAAAGCTGTCACATTATACTGACCTGTTAACACTGACAGTAAAGCTGTCACATTATACTGGCTTGCTAACACTGACAGTAAAGCTGTCACATTATACTGACCTGTTAACACTGACAGTAAAGCTGTCACATTATACTGACCTGTTAACACTGACAGTAAAGCTGTCACATTATACTGACCTGTTAACACTGACAGTAAAGCTGTCACATTATACTGACCTGTTAACACTGACAGTAAAGCTGTCACATTATACTGACCTGTTAACACTGACAGTAAAGCTGTCACATTATACTGGCTTGCTAACACTGACAGTAAAGCTGTCACATTATACTGACCTGTTAACACTGACAGTAAAGCTGTCACATTATACTGACCTGCTAACACTGACAGTAAAGCTGTCACATTATACTGACCTGCTAACACTGACAGTAAAGCTGTCACATTATACTGACCTGCTAACACTGACAGTAAAGCTGTCACATTATACTGACCTGTTAACACTGACAGTAAAGCTGTCACATTATACTGACCTGTTAACACTGACAGTAAAGCTGTCACATTATACTGACCTGTTAACACTGACAGTAAAGCTGTCACATTATACTGACCTGCTAACACTGACAGTAAAGCTGTGGTTTTATACTGACCTGTTAACACTGACAGTAAAGCTGTCACATTATACTGACCTGCTAACATTGACAGTAAAGCTGTCACATTATACTGACCTGTTAACACTGACAGTAAAGCTGTCACATTATACTGACCTGCTAACACTGACAGTAAAGCTGTCACATTATACTGACCTGTTAACACTGACAGTAAAGCTGTCACATTATACTGACCTTCTAACACTGACAGTAAAGCTGTGGTATTATACTGACCTGTTAACACTTACAGTAAAGCTGTCACATTATACTGACCTGCTAACACTGACAGTAAAGCAGTAAAGTAAAACATTATACTGACCTGCTAACACTGACAGTAAAGCTGTCACATTATGCTGACCTGCTAACACTGACAGTAAAGCTGTCACATTATACTGACCTGTTAACACTGACAGTAAAGCTGTGGTATTATACTGACCTGTTAACACTGACAGTAAAGCTGTCACATTATACTGACCTGTTAACACTGACAGTAAAGCTGTCACATTATACTGACCTGCTAACACTGACAGTAAAGCTGTCACATTATACTGACCTGTTAACACTGACAGTAAAGCTGTGGTATTATACTGACCTGTTAACACTGACAGTAAAGCTGTCACATTATACTGACCTGCTAACACTGACAGTAAAGCTGTCACATTATACTGACCTGTTAACACTGACAGTAAAGCTGTGGTATTATACTGACCTGTTAACACTGACAGTAAAGCTGTGGTATTATACTGACCTGTTAACACTGACAGTAAAGCTGTCACATTATACTGACCTGTTAACACTGACAGTAAAGCTGTCACATTATACTGACCTGCTAACACTGACAGTAAAGCTGTCACATTATACTGACCTGCTAACACTGACAGTAAAGCTGTCACATTATACTGACCTGTTAACACTGACAGTAAAGCTGTCACATTATACTGACCTGTTAACACTGACAGTAAAGCTGTCACATTATACTGACCTGCTAACACTGACAGTAAAGCTGTCACATTATACTGACCTGTTAACACTGACAGTAAAGCTGTCACATTATACTGACTTGTTAACACTGACAGTAAAGCTGTCACATTATACTGACCTGCTAACACTGACAGTAAAGCTGTGGTTTTATACTGACCTGTTAACACTGACAGTAAAGCTGTCACATTATACTGACCTGCTAACATTGACAGTAAAGCTGTCACATTATACTGACCTGTTAACACTGACAGTAAAGCTGTCACATTATACTGACCTGCTAACACTGACAGTAAAGCTGTCACATTATACTGACCTGTTAACACTGACAGTAAAGCTGTCACATTATACTGACCTGTTAACACTGACAGTAAAGCTGTCACATTATACTGACCTGTTAACACTGACAGTAAAGCTGTCACATTATACTGACCTGCTAACACTGACAGTAAAGCTGTCACATTATACTGACCTGCTAACACTGACAGTAAAGCTGTCACATTATACTGACCTGTTAACACTGACAGTAAAGCTGTCACATTATACTGACCTGTTAACACTGACAGTAAAGCTGTCACATTATACTGACCTGCTAACACTGACAGTAAAGCTGTCACATTATACTGACCTGTTAACACTGACAGTAAAGCTGTCACATTATACTGACTTGTTAACACTGACAGTAAAGCTGTCACATTATACTGACCTGCTAACACTGACAGTAAAGCTGTGGTTTTATACTGACCTGTTAACACTGACAGTAAAGCTGTCACATTATACTGACCTGCTAACATTGACAGTAAAGCTGTCACATTATACTGACCTGTTAACACTGACAGTAAAGCTGTCACATTATACTGACCTGCTAACACTGACAGTAAAGCTGTCACATTATACTGACCTGTTAACACTGACAGTAAAGCTGTCACATTATACTGACCTGCTAACACTGACAGTAAAGCTGTGGTATTATACTGACCTGTTAACACTTACAGTAAAGCTGTCACATTATACTGACCTGCTAACACTGACAGTAAAGCAGTAAAGTAAAACATTATACTGACCTGCTAACACTGACAGTAAAGCTGTCACATTATACTGACCTGCTAACACTGACAGTAAAGCTGTCACATTATACTGACCTGTTAACACTGACAGTAAAGCTGTGGTATTATACTGACCTGTTAACACTGACAGTAAAGCTGTCACATTATACTGACCTGTTAACACTGACAGTAAAGCTGTCACATTATACTGACCTGCTAACACTGACAGTAAAGCTGTCACATTATACTGACCTGTTAACACTGACAGTAAAGCTGTGGTATTATACTGACCTGTTAACACTGACAGTAAAGCTGTCACATTATACTGACCTGCTAACACTGACAGTAAAGCTGTCACATTATACTGACCTGTTAACACTGACAGTAAAGCTGTGGTATTATACTGACCTGTTAACACTGACAGTAAAGCTGTGGTATTATACTGACCTGTTAACACTGACAGTAAAGCTGTCACATTATACTGACCTGTTAACACTGACAGTAAAGCTGTCACATTATACTGACCTGCTAACACTGACAGTAAAGCTGTCACATTATACTGACCTGCTAACACTGACAGTAAAGCTGTCACATTATACTGACCTGTTAACACTGACAGTAAAGCTGTCACATTATACTGACCTGTTAACACTGACAGTAAAGCTGTCACATTATACTGACCTGCTAACACTGACAGTAAAGCTGTCACATTATACTGACCTGTTAACACTGACAGTAAAGCTGTCACATTATACTGACCTGTTAACACTGACAGTAAAGCTGTCACATTATACTGACCTGTTAACACTGACAGTAAAGCTGTCACATTATACTGACCTGCTAACACTGACAGTAAAGCTGTGGTATTATACTGACCTGTTAACACTGACAGTAAAGCTGTCACATTATACTGACCTGTGAACACTGACAGTAAAGCTGTGGTATTATACTGACCTGTTAACACTGACAGTAAAGCTGTCACATTATACTGACCTGCTAACACTGACAGTAAAGCTGTCACATTATACTGACCTGCTAACACTGACAGTAAAGCTTTCACATTATACTGACCTGTTAACACTGACAGTAAAGCTGTCACATTATACTGACCTGTTAACACTGACAGTAAAGCTGTGGTATTATACTGACCTGTTAACACTGACAGTAAAGCTGTCACATTATACTGACCTGCTAACACTGACAGTAAAGCTGTCACATTATACTGACCTGTTAACACTGACAGTAAAGCTGTGGTATTATACTGACCTGTTAACACTGACAGTAAAGCTGTGGTATTATACTGACCTGTTAACACTGACAGTAAAGCTGTCACATTATACTGACCTGCTAACATTGACAGTAAAGCTGTCACATTATACTGACCTGCTAACACTGACAGTAAAGCTGTGGTATTATACTGACCTGTTAACACTGACAGTAAAGCTGTGGTATTATACTGACCTGTTAACACTGACAGTAAAGCTGTCACATTATACTGACCTGCTAACATTGACAGTAAAGCTGTCACATTATACTGACCTGTTAACACTGACAGTAAAGCTGTCACATTATACTGACCTGCTAACACTGACAGTAAAGCTGTCACATTATACTGACCTGCTAACATTGACAGTAAAGCTGTCACATTATACTGACCTGTTAACACTGACAGTAAAGCTGTCACATTATACTGACCTGTTAACACTGACAGTAAAGCTGTCACATTATACTGACCTGTTAACACTGACAGTAAAGCTGTCGTATTATACTGACCTACTAACACTGACAGTAAAGCTGTCACATTATACTGACCTGTTAACACTGACAGTAAAGCTGTGGTATTATACTGACCTGTTAACACTGACAGTAAAGCTGTGGTATTATACTGACCTGTTAACACTGACAGTAAAGCTGTCACATTATACTGACCTGTTAACACTGACAGTAAAGCTGTCGTATTATACTGACCTGTTAACACTGACAGTAAAGCTGTCACATTATACTGACCTGCTAACACTGACAGTAAAGCTGTCACATTATACTGACCTGCTAACACTGACAGTAAAGCTGTCACATTATACTGACCTGTTAACACTGACAGTAAAGCTGTGGTATTATACTGACCTGTTAACACTGACAGTAAAGCTGTGGTATTATACTGACCTGTTAACACTGACAGTAAAGCAGTAAAGTAAAACATTATACTGACCTGCTAACACTGACAGTAAAGCTGTCACATTATACTGACCTGCTAACACTGACAGTAAAGCTGTCACATTATACTGACCTGTTAACACTGACAGTAAAGCTGTGGTATTATACTGACCTGTTAACACTGACAGTAAAGCTGTCACATTATACTGACCTGTTAACACTGACAGTAAAGCTGTCACATTATACTGACCTGCTAACACTGACAGTAAAGCTGTCACATTATACTGACCTGTTAACACTGACAGTAAAGCTGTGGTATTATACTGACCTGTTAACACTGACAGTAAAGCTGTCACATTATACTGACCTGCTAACACTGACAGTAAAGCTGTCACATTATACTGACCTGTTAACACTGACAGTAAAGCTGTGGTATTATACTGACCTGTTAACACTGACAGTAAAGCTGTGGTATTATACTGACCTGTTAACACTGACAGTAAAGCTGTCACATTATACTGACCTGTTAACACTGACAGTAAAGCTGTCACATTATACTGACCTGCTAACACTGACAGTAAAGCTGTCACATTATACTGACCTGCTAACACTGACAGTAAAGCTGTCACATTATACTGACCTGTTAACACTGACAGTAAAGCTGTCACATTATACTGACCTGTTAACACTGACAGTAAAGCTGTCACATTATACTGACCTGCTAACACTGACAGTAAAGCTGTCACATTATACTGACCTGTTAACACTGACAGTAAAGCTGTCACATTATACTGACCTGTTAACACTGACAGTAAAGCTGTCACATTATACTGACCTGTTAACACTGACAGTAAAGCTGTCACATTATACTGACCTGCTAACACTGACAGTAAAGCTGTGGTATTATACTGACCTGTTAACACTGACAGTAAAGCTGTCACATTATACTGACCTGTGAACACTGACAGTAAAGCTGTGGTATTATACTGACCTGTTAACACTGACAGTAAAGCTGTCACATTATACTGACCTGCTAACACTGACAGTAAAGCTGTCACATTATACTGACCTGCTAACACTGACAGTAAAGCTGTCACATTATACTGACCTGCTAACACTGACAGTAAAGCTGTCACATTATACTGACCTGTTAACACTGACAGTAAAGCTGTCACATTATACTGACCTGTTAACACTGACAGTAAAGCTGTCACATTATACTGACCTGCTAACACTGACAGTAAAGCTGTCACATTATACTGACCTGTTAACACTGACAGTAAAGCTGTGGTATTATACTGACCTGTTAACATTGACAGTAAAGCTGTCACATTATACTGACCTGTTAACACTGACAGTAAAGCTGTGGTATTATACTGACCTGTTAACACTGACAGTAAAGCTGTCACATTATACTGACCTGTTAACACTGACAGTAAAGCTGTCACATTATACTGACCTGTTAACACTGACAGTAAAGCTGTCACATTATACTGGCTTGCTAACACTGACAGTAAAGCTGTCACATTATACTGACCTGCTAACACTGACAGTAAAGCTGTCACATTATACTGACCTGTTAACACTGACAGTAAAGCTGTCACATTATACTGACTTGCTAACACTGACAGTAAAGCTGTCACATTATACTGACCTGCTAACACTGACAGTAAAGCTGTCACATTATACTGACCTGTTAACACTGACAGTAAAGCTGTCACATTATACTGACCTGTTAACACTGACAGTAAAGCTGTCACATTATACTGGCCTGCTAACACTGACAGTAAAGCTGTCACATTATACTGACCTGTTAACACTGACAGTAAAGCTGTCACATTATACTGACCTGTTAACACTGACAGTAAAGCTGTCACATTATATTGGCTTGCTAACACTGACAGTAAAGCTGTGGTATTATACTGACCTGTTAACATTGACAGTAAAGCTGTCACATTATACTGACCTGTTAACACTGACAGTAAAGCTGTGGTATTATACTGACCTGTTAACACTGACAGTAAAGCTGTCACATTATACTGACCTGTTAACACTGACAGTAAAGCTGTCACATTATACTGACCTGTTAACACTGACAGTAAAGCTGTCACATTATACTGGCTTGCTAACACTGACAGTAAAGCTGTCACATTATACTGACCTGTTAACACTGACAGTAAAGCTGTCACATTATACTGACCTGTTAACACTGACAGTAAAGCTGTCACATTATACTGACCTGTTAACACTGACAGTAAAGCTGTCACATTATACTGGCTTGCTAACACTGACAGTAAAGCTGTCACATTATACTGACCTGTTAACACTGACAGTAAAGCTGTCACATTATACTGACCTGCTAACACTGACAGTAAAGCTGTCACATTATACTGACCTGCTAACACTGACAGTAAAGCTGTCACATTATACTGACCTGCTAACACTGACAGTAAAGCTGTCACATTATACTGACCTGTTAACACTGACAGTAAAGCTGTCACATTATACTGACCTGCTAACACTGACAGTAAAGCTGTGGTTTTATACTGACCTGTTAACACTGACAGTAAAGCTGTCACATTATACTGACCTGCTAACATTGACAGTAAAGCTGTCACATTATACTGACCTGTTAACACTGACAGTAAAGCTGTCACATTATACTGACCTGCTAACACTGACAGTAAAGCTGTCACATTATACTGACCTGTTAACACTGACAGTAAAGCTGTCACATTATACTGACCTGCTAACACTGACAGTAAAGCTGTGGTATTATACTGACCTGTTAACACTTACAGTAAAGCTGTCACATTATACTGACCTGCTAACACTGACAGTAAAGCAGTAAAGTAAAACATTATACTGACCTGCTAACACTGACAGTAAAGCTGTCACATTATACTGACCTGCTAACACTGACAGTAAAGCTGTCACATTATACTGACCTGTTAACACTGACAGTAAAGCTGTGGTATTATACTGACCTGTTAACACTGACAGTAAAGCTGTCACATTATACTGACCTGTTAACACTGACAGTAAAGCTGTCACATTATACTGACCTGCTAACACTGACAGTAAAGCTGTCACATTATACTGACCTGTTAACACTGACAGTAAAGCTGTGGTATTATACTGACCTGTTAACACTGACAGTAAAGCTGTCACATTATACTGACCTGCTAACACTGACAGTAAAGCTGTCACATTATACTGACCTGTTAACACTGACAGTAAAGCTGTGGTATTATACTGACCTGTTAACACTGACAGTAAAGCTGTGGTATTATACTGACCTGTTAACACTGACAGTAAAGCTGTCACATTATACTGACCTGTTAACACTGACAGTAAAGCTGTCACATTATACTGACCTGCTAACACTGACAGTAAAGCTGTCACATTATACTGACCTGCTAACACTGACAGTAAAGCTGTCACATTATACTGACCTGTTAACACTGACAGTAAAGCTGTCACATTATACTGAGCTGTTAACACTGACAGTAAAGCTGTCACATTATACTGACCTGCTAACACTGACAGTAAAGCTGTCACATTATACTGACCTGTTAACACTGACAGTAAAGCTGTCACATTATACTGACCTGTTAACACTGACAGTAAAGCTGTCACATTATACTGACCTGTTAACACTGACAGTAAAGCTGTCACATTATACTGACCTGCTAACACTGACAGTAAAGCTGTGGTATTATACTGACCTGTTAACACTGACAGTAAAGCTGTCACATTATACTGACCTGTGAACACTGACAGTAAAGCTGTGGTATTATACTGACCTGTTAACACTGACAGTAAAGCTGTCACATTATACTGACCTGCTAACACTGACAGTAAAGCTGTCACATTATACTGACCTGCTAACACTGACAGTAAAGCTTTCACATTATACTGACCTGTTAACACTGACAGTAAAGCTGTCACATTATACTGACCTGTTAACACTGACAGTAAAGCTGTGGTATTATACTGACCTGTTAACACTGACAGTAAAGCTGTCACATTATACTGACCTGCTAACACTGACAGTAAAGCTGTCACATTATACTGACCTGTTAACACTGACAGTAAAGCTGTGGTATTATACTGACCTGTTAACACTGACAGTAAAGCTGTGGTATTATACTGACCTGTTAACACTGACAGTAAAGCTGTCACATTATACTGACCTGCTAACATTGACAGTAAAGCTGTCACATTATACTGACCTGCTAACACTGACAGTAAAGCTGTGGTATTATACTGACCTGTTAACACTGACAGTAAAGCTGTGGTATTATACTGACCTGTTAACACTGACAGTAAAGCTGTCACATTATACTGACCTGCTAACATTGACAGTAAAGCTGTCACATTATACTGACCTGTTAACACTGACAGTAAAGCTGTCACATTATACTGACCTGCTAACACTGACAGTAAAGCTGTCACATTATACTGACCTGCTAACATTGACAGTAAAGCTGTCACATTATACTGACCTGTTAACACTGACAGTAAAGCTGTCACATTATACTGACCTGTTAACACTGACAGTAAAGCTGTCACATTATACTGACCTGTTAACACTGACAGTAAAGCTGTCGTATTATACTGACCTACTAACACTGACAGTAAAGCTGTCGTATTATACTGACCTACTAACACTGACAGTAAAGCTGTCACATTATACTGACCTGTTAACACTGACAGTAAAGCTGTGGTATTATACTGACCTGTTAACACTGACAGTAAAGCTGTGGTATTATACTGACCTGTTAACACTGACAGTAAAGCTGTCACATTATACTGACCTGTTAACACTGACAGTAAAGCTGTCGTATTATACTGACCTGTTAACACTGACAGTAAAGCTGTCACATTATACTGACCTGCTAACACTGACAGTAAAGCTGTCACATTATACTGACCTGTTAACACTGACAGTAAAGCTGTCACATTATA